>NC_143062.1:42240000-42447500 GCF_052426305.1 Pelodiscus sinensis
ACCTTTTTTGGTTTCACAACTGACAAAATCATCCAAAGCCCAAGATTTGGTGGTGATGGGGGACTTCAACTATCCAGATATATGTTGGGAAAATAACACAGCGGGGCACAGACTATCCAATAAGTTCTTGGACTGCATTGGAGACAACTTTTTATTTCAGAAGGTTGAAAAAGCTACCAGAGGGAAGCTGTTCTAGATTTGATCCTAACAAATAGGGAGGAACTAGTTGAGAATTTGAAAGTGGAAGCAGCTTGGGTGAAAGTGATCATGAAATCATAGAGTTCACAATTCTAAGGAAGGGGAGAAGGGAGAACAGCAAAATAGACACAATGGATTTCAGGAAGGCGGATTTTGTTAAGCTCAGAGAGCTGATAGGTAAGGTCCCATGGGGAATCGAGACTGAGGGGAAAAACAACTGAGGAGAGTTGGCAGTTTTTCAAAGGGACATTGTTAAGGGCCCAAAAGCAAGCTATTCCGATGTGTCGGAAAGATAGAAAATATGGCAAAAGACCGTCTTGGCTTAACCACGAGATCTTGCATGATCTAAAAATAAAAAAGGAATCATATAAAAAATGGAAATTAGGACAAATTACAAAGGATTAATATAGGCAAACAGCACAGGAATGCAAGGGGCAAGATTAGAAAGGCAAAGGCACAGAATGAGCTCAAACTAGCTACCAGAATAAAGGGAAACAAGAAGACTTTTTATAAATACATTAGAAGCAAGAGGAAGACCAAGGAGAGGGTAGGCCCACTGCTCAGTGAGGAGGGAGAAACAGTAATAGGAAACTTGGAAATGGCAGAGATGCTCAATTACTTCTTTGTTTCGGTCTTCGCTGAGAAGACTGAAGGAACACCTAACATAGTGAATGCTAGTGGGAAGGGGGTAGTTTTAGAAGGTAAAATAAAAAAAAGAACAAGTTAAAAGTGACCTAGAAAAGTTAGATGCCTGCAAGTCACCAGGGCCTGATGAAATGCATCCTAGAATACTCAAAGAGCTGATAGAGGAGGTATCTGAGGAGGTATCGGAAAATCATGGGAGATGGGAGAGATTCCAGAGGACTGGAAAAGGGCAAATATAGTGCCCAAAGGGAAATAAGAACAACCCAGGAAACTACAGACAAGTCAGTTTAACTTCTGTGCCAGGGAAGATAGTGGAGCAAGTAATTAAGGAAATCATCTGTAAACACTTGGAAAGTGGCAAGGTGATAGGAACAACCAGCATGGATTTGTAAAGAACAAATCATGTCAAACCAATCTGATAGCTTTCTTTAATAGGACAACGAGTCTTGTGGATAAGGGAGAAGCGGTGGATGTCATATACCTAGACTTTAGGAAGGCGTTTGATACGGTCTCGCATGATATTCTTATCAGTAAACTAGGTAAATACAACTTAGATGGGGCTACTATAAGGTGGGTGCATAACTGGCTGGATAACCGTACTCAGAGAGTAGTTATTAATGGTTCACAATCGTGCTGGAAAGGCATAACAAGTGGGGTTCCGCAGGAGTCGGTTTTGGGACTGGCTCTGTTCAATATCTTCATCAACGATTTAGATATTGGTATAGAAAGTACGCTTATTAAGTTTGCAGATGATACCAAGCTGGGAGGGGTTGCGACTAATCTGCAGGATGGGGTCATAATTGAAAATGACCTGGACAAATTGGAGAAATGGTCTGAGGTAAATAGGATGAAGTTTAATAAAGACAAATGCAAAGTACTCCATTTAGGAAGGAACAATCAGTTTCACACATACAGAATGGGAAGCGATTGTCTGGGAAGGAGTACTGCAGAAAGGGATCTAGGGGTTATAGTGGACCACAAGTTGAATATGAGTCAGCAGTGTGATGCAGTTGCAAAGAAAGCAAACATGATTCTGAGATGCATTAACAGGTGTGTTGTGAGCAAGACACGAGAAGTCATTCTTCCGCTCTACTCAGCGCTGGTTAGGCCTCAATTGGAGTATTGTGTTCAGTTCTGGGAATCACATTTCAAGAAAGATGTGGAGAAATTGGAGAGGGTCCAGAGAAGAGCAACAAGGATGATTAAAGGTCTAGAGAACATGACCTTTGAGGGATGGCTGAAGGAATTAGGTTTGTTTAGTTTACAAAAGAGACGGTTGAGGGGGAACATGATAGCAGTTTTCAGATATCTAAAAGGGTGTCATAAGGAGGAGGGAGAAAACGTGTTCATCTTGGCCTCTGAGGATAGAACAAGAAGCAGTGGGCTTTAACAACAGCAAGGAAGGTTTATGATGGACATTAGGAAAAAGTTCTTAACTGTCAGGGTAGTCAAACACTGGAATAAATTGCCCAGGGAGGTTGTGGAATCTCCATCTGTGGAGATATTTAAGAGTAGGTTAGATAAATGTCTATCAGGTATGGTCTAGACAGTATTTGGTCCTGCCATGAGGGCAGGGGACTGGATTTGATGACCTCTCGAGGTCCCTTCCAGTCCTAGTATTCTATGATTCTTGACACAAGCAAAAAGTTCCAATTCTGGCCAAGTGGTAATCTGTACTCCCGTCACTGTCACTTGTGGAGACAGACTGCACGTGCACAAAGGCTGAAGACACCATTCTAGAATGTGGACAGCTCGAAAAGCGGTGGATAGAAGTGGCAGGGAACAAATGAGCAAAATACTGATTTTGAATAGCAACATAATTTCTGCCACACTTTGTAGGGGGGCTTTAGCACTTTGGTAGGAGAAATATATATTATTGAACAATTAAAAAGAAACATGAACATTCATAACCTTAGTCTTTCTCCCAAGAGCATAGCAAAAGGCATGCTGTTGGGAGCATGCTCTTTTAGGCTTTTAAAATTGAATGGAAATGCATCATCGGGAATAACACACCATTATCAATGGCTGTCTGTGTAGTACTTCAGAGACTTGCCCATGACTTCCAGTGGGCTTTAAATCAGGCCTTGTAACATCTTTTCCTCAGCTAACATCTCTGTAAAATGGGAGTAATGGTTCTTTACTTTGAAGGCTGTAGCAAGAATTAGAGAATGAAAAGTGTTGTATACACAGAACTATTACTGGTAGAGATATATGGATGGTGCCATTTTGCAGTGTGCTGCTCTACTCCTGGTGGGATGACACAGCAGGGGTGGACCCGTGTCCTTTTGGAAGTTCATACCACTGAGGAGAAAAACATCAGTGGTCACCTTGCTGCACAGCAGGTGTATGTGTACTTCAGTCACTGTGGCATCTAGGTGATATTTTTTTGTCTCCCTGTGTCACTGATTACTGGTCTCCCTGTGCCACTGATCTTAAGGCATTGGACACAAGGGCCAAAAGCTGCATGTCTTCTGCATTAGAGGATGGTATCCAGAACTGAACCTGTGCATGGGGTTTCTATATCCCCTTGCTCACCATGAAAGGGCTTTTTTGTGCCTCTGCAGGTCAGTGGTGTACATGGTGAACTTGGAGGATGCCAGAGGGAATCCAGTGGATGTGCACATAGTGTAGATCCATGTAGCCAATTGCCCAGTTGGAGGAGAGATGAGGTTGTCTTCTGCTGTTGCTCCTCATTCCCCTCTAACTAGGTTCAGACCAACTGCACGGAGGTCCCATGTTTTGCTTGCTTCTGTTTTTGCTTTGCTTGCAGTTTTCTAGCCTTGTTCACATAGGATTTTACAATCAATTTTTGCTTCTTGGCAGAGGACAGATAGTCAGTGTTTAGAAAACTAGTTTTGTACACCAGACCTGGTCTTCACTTTCTAGTTCTGCTACAGACTTCCTGTGTGACCTTGGTCATGTAGTTGCTTCGGGCCTCAGTTCTTCATATCTGTAACCTCAGAGGGGCATTGGGAGTATAAAATACAAGATCATTATGTAGTTGGCTACAACAAGGTGGAGATACCTTAGAAACATAGGCCTTTATCTAGCTGTTTTAGTCCTTTGATGATGTAGTTTGGGATTGAATGTCTAAAACTTTTGTTTTACCCTTTTAGCAGTTACATGTTTGACATGGTTTTGTTATCCTAGATGTTATGTTAAGATTTGGCACAGAGAGCATTAATTCCTTTATCAGTTGTGTTTCCTTTACAGCTGCTCATTTAATTGAGCTCCTCTGTGTATCTTACAAAACAAGATGCACTCATTATAACTCACAGACCTCCCTCTAAGGCGTAGGTAGCATGGTAACCTGTTTAAAGGAATAGCACTTTTGCAGGTATAGGGCATGCTTAGTGGTGTATTGGCTGTTTTGTTTTATTTTTGCCAAATGCTGGAAGGAAGTGAGGGGAGGACTTGCATGTCTGATCAGATGAAGCAGCTTTCCAGAAGTTCTCCACTCTGGCTGCTGTCTTTTTGAAGCTGTGTTTACTCAAAGAATGTGGCGGAGACAGTTGAATATGCAGCTGCACTGTAGAGCAAAATACCTTGTATGCCTTGTTTATTCCTATTGCTCAGCTTTGGCTTGTGCAAACAATTTTAATCCCAGCCTATGAGATCATGTGGTCTCTGATGTCAGTTCTGTGCAGTCCAGATCCGGTGTGCTCATTCTCCTCCCATTGTACAGCCTGATGCTGAATATTCTGTTCTTCTGTTTGTTCCTTACATTTGGTGTGGTGTTGTCTCTCACAGATCTCTTAAGCAGGAAGCCCAGGCATCAGCTGTGGCGTATTCAGTCACAGGAACACCTGTCTGACCATGCAACTGCACTTGGATGGAGATGATCCAATAATGTAGTTCTGGCTGTATAAGGAACAACATAAGCTATAATACTGACTGGTGCACACACTCAGCATTCGACAGCAAAGAGCTAATTGACATAGTCTTAGAATAGCCTCCACCTATGACAGGGGTGTCCAGATCCTCTCGTCGGAGGGCTAAATCTCTTTTTTCAAAGAGTTCAAAGGGGCACAGTTCTGGGTGGTGGATGAAGGCCTAGCTGGGAAAGGCAAGGCCTGAGGCCCTGCCCTTTTCACCAAAAGCCCCACCCCTTCTGCAACCTCCTCCCTTTGTGGTGTCAAGCCTGGCCCCTATTCCAAGTTACTGCCCTTAGTCCCAGTGACTGGCATGGCCACACCCTTCCCAGGTGGCCATAGCACCTGGAGCAGCTGTGTTGCAGCTCCAGCCCTCCAGGGTGGGGAGGGAGCCTGGTTGCCATGCCAGGGCCCCAACCTTCCTGAGTGGCCTACATTACCCGCAACCCATGCTGCAAAACAACTGGAAACCATTATAGGTGTCCAGATACTGAAGGCCCTAGGGGAGCCCCTCCCCATTCCCTGGGGCAGGGAGTCTATCAAGAGCGGAAAGAGGAAATGGCTGAAACACATTATACTCTGGCCATTCGCAGCTGGCATGCAGTCCCCAAAAGACCGTTGTTAGCTAATGCAAGTTAGACCAGCCCCAAGGCTGCTGTACACTGGGCTGAGGCTAAGAATCAGGTTGTTAGTTCTTAGTTGCTCCTCCTCTTTCCCTCTTCCAGAGTGCCATGGGTGACTGTACGTGGGATTAAGCAATCCATTCGCTGTGCCTGATGTTAGTATAGTGCCTGGCAATCCAGCTCCTCTCTGACTCTGCCTGACATCCCCTCAACACAACAGGAAAATAGGCAATGGAGCAGCAACATAGTCCTTTCTCATCCCTGCAGTGCAGGAACAGCAACAGCAGGGGAAAGACAGCAACAGCTCAGAGCATTTTTCTGGCTCACATCAGAGCAGCACCTGGGAATGCAGGAGATTTAGTTATCTGTCGTCAAAGCCAATGCCGCTTACATCCTCTCCATAGAAAATTCACAAGTGTTCTTTCTGGCACAGTTGCCCCTTGAAGGCCACAGAGTACAGCCTGGAAGCTGCAAGTTGGCTGCTAGGTTACAGGTTGAACATCCTGGGTTTTGCAGAGGTTGTTTTGTTTCCTTGAACAGTATAGGAGAGCTACCCTTAGCACAGTTTGGTTATGCTTGCAGCTGCTGTTGCTACTCTAACATTACGGGTGTTTTGTAGGTCTTCACATACTAACGGGAAAGAAATTAGGGCCTGGTTTTGAGAGGGCCTTCCGTTCCATTGCATGTGAAATTAACTGCAGTTGTGTCCCTAATCACAAAAATGATACAGATTGGGCATGCACATTTTTTGAATGAGTGGAAAAGAAAATTGAGGTCTCCTTAACAAAAACTCCAAATTTAAGACTTTGTAGAGTATTGTGAAACACAGTAATTTCCAGAAGGAATCTTTAGCTGAAAAAAAAAATCTGTGTTTTTTTTTGTTTTTGTTTTGTTTTGCGGGATTTGCTTTTTGTTTTGTTTTGGTTTTTTTGGCAAAATTTTAGTCTCTCTCTGATGTTAAGGCAGTTTTATTAGAAGGTAGTGCTCTGTGTGTGTGTGTGTGTGTGTGTGTGTGTGTGTGTGTGTGTGTATTTGCATACATGTTTTACATGGGCACATACGATCTCACAAGTGCATATTTTGCCAGATGTACCGACACCTCTACCCCCTCACTACGTCAACAGTGGGAGACTGAATATGTTTCCACTAAAGCCAGTCTAATGCAAACTTATCATTGCAAGTGATGGGCATGATTCCTCAGAAAGTTTGAACACTCCCAATTGTGGGTGCTCAGCATTTTTGCAAATAACCCTGTCATGAAGTTGGTGGCTAGGGTTTTGCTGAACAGGAAAAAGTTTTGCTCAGCTTTCTATATACACTCAAACGTTGGAGCACGCCTGGCAGTGAATGCACGTCTCAGTGCTGTGAGTGTTTAAAAATAGAGAGTCCAAATGGAAATGGTTTTGCCACCTTAACTGTAGTGGGCAATCTGGTGGCACAGATTATATGAATGTGTTGGAGGTGAAAGTGCTTTGTACGTCCACAGTACAGGAGCGATAGCTTTGCAGGCTTCCCTATCCTGTTCTGTCAGTGTTCTGACCAGAGCAAGGCCCTGTAGGGGGCGAGAGTAGACTGGACTCCATGTTCTTTCAAGAGCCTTTCCTATTATCTTCAGTGGGAGTTGGATTAGGTCTTCAGTCCTTGCACTGCTGCCATGATGCACCACAAAACTGTCAGTTCTCTTTACAATGCAGGTGCCTATGATATGAAACTTGCATAGGCTGCTAAACACTCAGCGTTGCGTAACTTCAAGGCACTACCAGGTTGGCTGGCTATATAGGTGAATGGTAAGGAGACAGAGAACCTAACTTCTAAATCAGTGATAGTCTGAGAGGCAGTCCGGAGGCAAAACCTGGACTACTACATAGATCCTTTTGAATGGATCCCAAAATATTATTTTATTATTTTCTCTGGAGTCTGTGTAACCCACACACTTTCTGGGTGTGATGTACTATCCCATCTTATCCCAAGACATGCATCTGACGAAGTGGGTCTTTGCCCATGAAAAAATATGCTCCAATAAATCTGTTAGTCTATAAGATGCCACAGGACTTCTCGTTGTTTATTCAGATTCAGACTAACACAACTACCCCTCTAATACTTATCCCATCTAGTGGTCCTCTCGTACCTTAGAGTACGTCTACACAGCAACTTGGGGTACGTCTAGACTACAGGGTTTTGTCGATGGAAGTTTTGTCGACAGATACTGTCGACAAAACTTCTGTCGACATAGAGCGTCTAGATACATTCAGTTCTGTCGACAAAGCAAGCTGCAGTAGTCTAGATGCAATCCTACAGGCAATAACACCTTCTGTCAACAGAACTCTGAAGGTGTTATGCCTTGTAAAATGAGGTTTACCAGCGTCGACAAAACTGCTGAGTTCTGTCGACGTTATGTCGACAGAACTCAGCGGTAGTGTAGACGCAGGTATAGTTTTGTTGACAAAAGTCCACTTTTGTCGACAAAACTCAGTAGTCTAGACACACCCTTGATTTTGAAATAACTAGCATTACTTACACAGCAGGCAGTTACTTCAAAATAATGTTGAAATGCTGTCAATCTGGAGGACTTCTTACTTCGACTCCTGTAACCCTCATTATATGAGGAGTAATGGAAGGTGGAGGAAGAGTGCTCTATTTTGAAATAAGTGCTATGTAGACGCTCCCAATTTTGAAATAAGCTATTTCAAAATAAGCTACGCAATTGACGTAGCTCAATTTGCGTAGCTTATTTCGAGTTAAGTCCTGCTGTGTAGATGCACCCTTAGAGACTAACAAAAAAATATAGTCATGAGCTTTTGTGGGCACAACCCACTTCTTCAGGTGAGTGGAGCAAGAGGCACAGAAACTCCAAAATGTAAAGCAGAAAAGGAGGAGAGAAGGGGAGGGAGAAAAAACCCACCGAGCTCACTTACAGAGAGAATAATGAGTCTGCTCTACCACCTTAGCTGAGAGCCAGCAGGCTTTTAGCTCATGCAGTGGAGGATCATGCAATAAGCTCCAGAGATCCTAGGTTCAGTTCTGCTCGTCGGTGTGACATTTGGATCTTGACTCCACCTTGACCAAGAAATATGGACCTTCACAAAAAATAGACCACCCCTATGCTAAGCTGTCCAGCCCCCCACATAAATGCTATTTGTTTACACAGATGTTTCCAACAACTCAAACTTGGGTTAAGAATATGAAAAATGTTAACATAATTTTTTATAAAATAACATCGAGTGATGCATAGACTATAAAGCATGTACATATCGTAAGACTTATTTGCATCTTTACATTATAAATGGTGCATTGCATTCCAATAAATGGGTGCAGCACCTGTTTTGTTTGAAATCATGGAAACATTTTTGTAGTTGCATTCCTTTTTGACCTTCAGTTGACAAATTTTTCTTGTTCTATAAATATAGAATTGTAAACAAGAGCTAATCCTTAGCAACAACCTGGAAAGTTAACATTTCTCTCCAGCTCCTATTATAATTAATTCAGACACTCTGAGTATGATGTGATTTATCCATAGTATTCATAAGGCCAGTAGGTACTAATATCTTGTTAGAGAACTGAGAAAAGAATACTCTTTTGTGTTCACCACCTCACATAATTGCACCACATTTTCTTTCGTAAGAAGATGTTTAAAGATGCTTTTTACTTTACATTTGCAAAATGGAAGGCTTTTGCTGTTGCTTTTACATTTGGGTCTTAAATGTGTTTTCCTTTCTGTAACCGTCAACATTGTCAAAACATTTTGCAAAGTATGTTTAAATAATGCAAAGAATTATGGGTTAAGACCATCGTTCATATTAATTTAAATCTTACTGTAGGTAAATTTGCAAGATGCTTCTGGTGCATTGTAGAAGTTGCTTACAGTAAAGAAACCTCTTCTGTTCTTATTTTCTGAACAGAGAAGACATGGAGATTACACAGTGCCTGAAAGAGTAAACCATTGTGTAAATTTTGTTTAAGCATGTCTTTACTAAGTCTACTTATTAGAGATCCTAATTTATTTTTATTTTATTTACTCAGGGAATGTTGCTATAGTGTTAATCTATGTAAGCTGTATACATGTGAATTCTGCAACTCCCAAAACACTGTGATTAAAACATTATATATGTGGCAAATTACAGATAAAAAAAAAAGTTTACCTTTAGGTTTTCTTGGTAAGGTATTTTACTCAAGTTTTGTAATACCTTGGTTGGTAACGTGGTCAGCATTCCCATAAAAATACAATGTTATATAAAATGATACAATCTGTGAAGCATTTCCCATTATGTAGGCACCGTGTCTTTAAATTATGGCAATTTCTTAAGATTTTAAAGCAAAATGAGCTCTTAGAAGTGTGATTAATAGCAGAGAATGAGGCTAACACCGGGTCATCTGTGGCACTCCATTACAAAAAAGGTTGGACTAATAAAAGTATCCATCTATTTGACCAATAAAGCATATGAATGATATGCTTGTAGGTTTTATCATACAGTAGTTACTTTGTACTGAATAAACTGTGATTTTTACGTGCTGGAAAAGGAGCATCAGGAGGCAACTTAGTTGAGGTGAATAGGATGCGCGAGGGCAGAAACTCCAGGATTGCTATATGGTATCTGATGTTGGTGATAATTTCAGAGTGTGGGTTCCACATTTTGGAAGCCAATATGAAGTATCGGCATGTCTTGTGAACCACTTCCCCCTTCCGTAGTTGTGTTGCAAGGCTGGACTGCGATCACTCACAGGGAGGGAGAAGGAATAGTACTGTGTGCATGTAATCATTAGTTTAGTCTCTGGTGATCCAAACTTAAAAAAAAAAATCCTTTGAAGAGCAAGTGATGGACCAGCACTTGCATTTTCCTGGAGTGTTGATTCCAGTTCTCCCACCTGGTTCTCACCTTTTATCCAGCTGGGTGCAGGTATGGAATGCCAGTAACAAGCACTCAAAAATCATAAATCAACTCCTCCCCACCCCCAAAAAAGAGAGAGAAGCTTAAAATAATACTATTTTTTTCTTTGTAATTGACTTCTGGTTTCTGAGCGTAGGGGTTTATACTTTCTTCATTTAAAAAAACCACACCTTTTTCTGGAGCCATGCAGGCAAGAACTTTAAAAAAAAAAAAAAAAAAAAAAAGAGATTGTCATGTAATCACCAGACTCCAAGAGCTCCTTGGTGTGGGGAAAACACAGACTACTGTGGGATTTATAATATGGCAATACTAACTTGGACGTCTGGCCAGGTCTACTTTCTGAACAGGAATTTACTATGGAAAGGAAATTTCCATCAGCTCCCAAAGGCTGGCTTCAACTGTAATTCCTGCAGGTGAAGTAAAATTAGTTTGCTTGCTGCAGCATGGATACCTCCTAATATGTCTTTGTGAAATAGGGGTGAATTCCACGGCTTCAGAAAAATAATAATCTGGGGTAAGCCTTAGGTCAGAGCTTCTGGCTTATCTACCTGTAGCCAGGGGAGTCCACTGCCTACATGGGCCCCCGGGTCAAGGTACGGCGGGAGAGGCTGGGCACTTTGCGGAAGGGGTGGGGCTGGGGGGACACGACAGCTCCATGCTACCTGGAATGGAGCATTTCCTCCCCCCCCCCTCCTCCCAGCACTTAATGCCGCATGTGGCGTGTCACTTCAGTGGCAATTTAAACTGCCCAGCTCTCTGAGCAGGAGACCTTTGAATCACTAGACCCCAGGACAAGTGCCCCCCCCCCATCCTCCGGCAGCAAGCTTGTCTATAGCCCCCTTTACTGGGGGATCTGAGCACCTTTAATATATTTATCCTCCTAAAACCCTAATGAAGCGAGGCAGTTATCAGGGAAGAGATGGGGGAGTGAGGCACAGAGACCAAGTGACTTGCCTAAGGTCACGCATAACATTAGTGGCATAGTACGGAGTTGACTTTCAAATGAAGGCCCTTAGTATCAGATCATCTTTCCCAGTCTTCGTGTCTTTCTTGAAATCCAGGCCCAGTTCACATCTCAGCAGGGGTGGTGACTGTGTCTGACTTCTCCGGAGACCTGAGGACGGGACGGGACGGGAATGGAAAGATATATTCCCCCGATTCAGGATGGCACAGTGTGAATAATGTAGCACGTGGCAGAGAATGTCAGGTTTTGAAGATTCCTTCTCCTTCAAGTGGTGGGACTTTTGAGGTCCGTGGAATTCTTTGAGGGTGGTACAGAGAAGTGGTTGAAGTCTTGAAGTTTTATCCTGATGAGATGGATTTAGGAGAAAATGTTGGACCCTGTTCAGGTTTAAAAAAAAAAATGTAGGTGGGAAATCAATTTGGTGATGGTAATGGGAGGCCAGAGCAAGGGTGCAGAGAGGGAGGAGGAATGAAACATGCTGTGCTACTTCAGTATCATGTATGTCAGTAGACTATTGTGCGTGTGTGTGTGTGTGTGTGTGTGTGTGTGTGTGTGTGTGTAAAATCACACACACCTCTTTCACTTGTACAGTAAGAACCCTGAATTCCTTTTTCCTGTTTCCCTTGCATTTTCTAGGGATTTTTAAATTTTGTTTTGAACCCCTACTTTTAGTATTTGCAGGTTGTTTATTTCAATACATTTTGTGACCTTGGTTGTGCTGTATATTGACAAGACAGAGATTTTTACTTCTGCCTGCAGGATTAAAGATTGCTCTTGTCAGTTTCCTTTCCAAAAATTATCAATTTAGTTAATATCACTCACTAATTTTTTTTTAGAAGATAAACAAATATGGAGCAGACTATGCCAGTGAAGACGTTTCTTTAAACTGCTTCAAGATTACAGCTGAACTCATATTTCTTGCTTGGCACCTTTAATTTTTGACAGATATGTGAATGTGTATTTCCTCATCTAGCTGGTTTCTTTTAGTCTGTTTTTGTTTTGCATGTTTTTTTAATGCCAAATCCAGTAAAGAGTTAACAGAATTTCACTTGATCTTATGGTTAATATGACAGAGTAATGCAAAAGTTGGTAACAGCAAATTGTTGTTTGTAAGCAGACATGGCATTGTGTAAACAAGGAGGCCTGGTCCCCAACTGGTTTGATTTCATGGTGGTCAGCAGCTGATCTATGTAACATACAACCTTTCTGCTTCTCTAAATGTCAGAAGAATGACTGTTTGTTTGTCTTGAGTTCTTCCCAGCTGTTTACTCTGTAATGCATTTGCCTCAACCTTGATTCCCTGAGAGTGGCCCCTTTCTCCTCCCTGCTCTGTTTACATTAGTCCTGCCCTGAGTGTCACCTATGAAATCTGTTGATTATTCCACCTGGTTAATGTTAAATTGCTCTTGCAAGATGATGTGTTTGTTCATAAACACAAATGCTGGGCCCCTTGTTTACTGTACCCATGGCAGCAATCAGTTATTAAACAAATATTGCTTTGTTTGCGGGTGTGAGCAGCAGTTTATCCTGCAAGGTCTGGAAAAAAAACTTTAAATGCTGGGATTTTGATAAAGGAGAAAAGGGGAACTTGTCCCTGGAATGTGGCTGAAACTGACTTAGGTTTGCTTTTCTTATCTTTAGCTTGGATGAAGGGGCTAGAAAGATTAGCAAGTTGTTTGGTTTTTCCAAGAGATTTCCTTAGTGTAATGATATCTATCCAGTTGTTTGCTTTTTTCAGAAGAGAGAGAGCTCTCCTGCAAGACGACTAACACAGTAATAGAGCATCTGATGGCTAGAAAATTCTGTGTGGAACAAACAAGGACTTAGAAGGTCTAGGACAAAGGAGTAGGGCTATGAACAAGGTAATCACCAAAAAAAGTATGACCTTTGAATTATGTACTGCAGTTGGTTATATTTTTTTTTTACCTTTTTAATCAGATATTTTTCTAATTGGTACATCTGCCCTCTATCAAGCTTGAAAAGGAAAGTGTTTAAGTTTTATTTCTAAAGCCATCTGAAGAAATCCTCTGATTTGAAAGCAGAGCAATCCGAATGAGGAGAAAATACCAAATTAAAAATTGTGTCCCATCTCTCTTCTTTGGTGCATGACATTATATAACTGCTTTTTGCTATATTATAGAAACAGCATTTATATCTGCTCATTCGTGGGGCTGGCTATTTGCACTTTATGTTCTGAGAGTCCTAATGAGATAGTTTGTGCTTGTGTAGGTAGTTTGTGCTTTCGTGTTGTTTTGCAAACAAGCAAGAAAAACTAGCTCACGCCATCTCTGTTTTTCAGAATTATTTGTTTGTTATTGTTTCTGAACATGGCTGTGGCTTTTAATGCTAGATAGAACCTGTGAGCATTAGCTCTTCTTGTGCATACAAAGGGAGTACCTTAGAGTGACCTTGAGGGGTGGAAAAAATGGCTCATTTATATGAAGAGGGATCTGTTACTTTTTGTTTTTTAAATAGCAAGCCTCAAATACATGTATTTCATATATATTTATAAGGAGCCTGTGAAGGCTAAAATTAAATAATTGTCCCTGTTGTCTCTGAAAAGCAAGCAACAAAACATGCACAAAATTCTGATAGATTTTATTCACTGACTCACAACAATGATCCAAATATATTGTTCATTTTGGCCGCTAGAGCGAGTGTGGCTTTGAGGGGAAGTGGAAGGTGCTTGAAGTGTGTAACCTAACAGGCCAGTCATTACTTGACCAGCACTACTATAATAAATCAAAAAGTGTTGGAATGAGAAACTTTATCATGCAGTGGTGTTACAAAGCAGCACCTGACTATTGAAATGATTGTAAGTCCTGCAGAGTGATAAAAGAAGATAAAAGTGCCTTAATGAGAGAGGGGATTTATAATTAAACCCCAGTGAACCGCTTGATCTCTCCAAGGTTTGGAATCACACCTCAGTGGCAAAGTAATTCTGCCCTGCTATGTATTTGCTGAACACAAAGCAGGACTTGTATTTCATACTTTTTAGTATTCTACTGATCTGCATGTCCATATCGGCATGGGTTGAATACATATGAAGTAATCTCAACCCTTGAGTTAGCACTCACTGCTGAGGCTTACGCTCTCTGTTCATCCTTAGCATACAATTGTGTGAAAACAACTGGTCTGTTGGGGTGGGGAGTACAAGTAGGAAGGCTTGTGAGTATGTCCATGAGACAGGCGGTAGGGACGGATATTTGTCTATTTAGATTCATTCCCTACCAGTCTCAGCATGGCAGGACTGAAACTGTTAGTGTGCTTCCTTAAGGAGGGGAATTTCTGTAAAGCATGTAATGCCCAGATCAAAGTCCTAGTAATAGAGTTCACTGCACCCTGGTTGGAAATGCTATAGTGTTCTCAATTGCTGGTCCATTACTATGCAGTGTGCCATTCATTTCAAAAGAAATGAAAAGCCTCTTTCCATCTAGTGGGTACTATGATGATTTCTGTCAGGCTTGGAATGTTTGAAAGAAGCCTCCCAAAATGGAAGAAAATGAGCCCTGCTCTCCAAGGAACTCACAACATACTGTAGTGAATGGTAACAAAAGGAGGTAGGGAATAGAAGACTAACTAGGTAATGGTAAATTGTTTACTCAGGCTATGTCTACACTGCAGAGGGTTTTTTTGGAAAAACGTCTGTTTTTCCAAAAAAAAAACCCCAAAACCCCTCCAGTTACGTCCACACTGCAAGCTCATTTTTTCGACAGTAAATCGAAAGAACGGGGGGGTTTTGTGCATTGGTCATCCTCATTCTACGAGGAAGAAGCCTTTTTGTGCAAGAGCTCTTTCACAAAAAGGTGTGTGTGGACAGGGAAGAGGGAGTTTTTTCAAAAGAAGAGGGAAGAGGAAAAAGCACAGATACCCTGGTGTCCATTCCGTCCATAACAATCACTGCTTACATGCGAGATAGTGTCCAGGCAGTCTGGATGCTATCTGTCGAAAAAGCAGATCGCTTTTTCGATGCGTTTTTGCAGTGTGGATTCTCTCTTTCGGGAGAAGGCTTTTTGGAAGATCTCTTCCAGAAAAGCTGCTTTCAAAAGAAGCCTGCAGTCTAGACATAGCCTCAGTAGGAGCAAGTAGATGGCATAATAGAGGTGTGGGAGGTGTGTTGTGAAACGGTTGGCATAGTATCTGCCAGTTGGTATGATGTGGTTCAGGTTTATAGTCTGAGATAATCATGGGCATGACTTTCATTTTGAATATGTAGAAGAATAATTGTCAAACCAAGAAGAGCATGTTAAGATAGTTATGGTTGTGCACTGGATTTATTATATGGGATTAGTCTGGGCATGGTTTCTGGATGGGTATGTAGGAATGGTGAAAGTACAGAATCCTACTCCTGGGGTGGAAAACACTTATTTCTCTGTTCCCTGTCTGAAATGCAGGGTCTGTAACTAGTGATTGTCCAACTAGAGAGGTGATGAATACAGACTGTTTTGTGGACTAGATGTGGGTGGTTTTGTAGAAGATGTTGGTCTGTGGCTTATGCTGTCAAGGCAGTTGTACCTGTCTGGTTTAGTGGGTTATGGGACAGTAACCTTTATATTGATGGAGTTCATATAGTTTGCAGCAAAGTGAGTCTGCTGTAGAACTTTTGTTCTTTTCACCTGTGGAGCTTGAGATGCCTGCAACTTTTCTCCAAAACTACAGACTTTGCAGATATTGGATTAGCACTCAGAGGTTTGTGTTCTCAGCTGTCCCTCTGGTGTGGTTCAAACACACCTGTGGCCACTATATTCTTCCACAGAACTAAGTCACTTTGCACAGAGCTAATGGCACCTCCTTATGTCCTTTTCCTGAAGGTGTAAGTCAGTGTAACCCTCTTCATGTTTTTTCAGTATGTCTTGTAGTTACTGTTTCTGCTACAGGGCAGAATTGTCTTACCCTGGGCAACCTACTTTACCATTTACACAAAGAAGTGACATTGCTTGCTTCAGGATACATGGTGGTGAGTCAACCTGGGAGTCATATGGGAGTAGAACCTTGATTTCCACTCTGCTCTTCTAGCCACTACTTCCCTTAGGTTTCAGTGTATGTGGCAGATGCGCCATTGGCTCCCCTTGACTTTACTAGCTCTAAATTACCACATCCCTCAGTGGCCATAAAGACACAGGCAGCTGTTTGGAAATGGTAAGCCATTCCAATCCTTTAGCAAAGAAAAGAGCGAGTGAAGTGTTGTATTATTGTATGTAATTAAGAAAAAAAGACACAAGTGGTAAAGCAGTTACTCAAGAGACTGGACTGGGGAGCCTCGTGTATGTTGAGGCTAGTTAAAGTTCAGCTTCTTAAGATTTGATCTGTCGGGAGGGACTGTGGCAGCAGGGATCATAGCTGTGCCCTTGTTCAGTTGGCCAAGGTGATGCGCTCCAGCACTTTGACAGCACCAACTGTTACCTTCCAGGTGGAACGTAATTACAGCTTCGTGTTCCTTTCCCATCTCTCTGCATCATAGAAAGGGCTTTCCCTACAGCCAAGAGGAGAGGGGAGGTGAGCGGCCCCCTTGTGAAACAGATCCCAATGCCATTCTGTGGATCAGCTCGCAGGGATGCTCTCAGAGCAGCATGATTGGTCTCCTTTCCCCAGGACACTCAGCCTATCACCTGCTCAACCTCCACAGCTCAAAGCTTTGGAAGAGTCCAGTTCAGAGCCTGGAACTCTCAGATGACAGCATGAGAGACTGTCTTGGTGTCAGAAGCCCAGCCTCAGAATGTGCTGTGGAGAATTCCACTCCTTCTGGACCCTTTATTCCCAAGTACTAAATGAAATTTCAGATTTTAGATCTGTCTAGACATATACAGTGCACGATAAAGTTGATAATACATTAATCATTTTTAACAACAGGTAATATGCATAATTTATGGTGTTACAGTGCTATCTTTTTTGATATTTATGATGGATAATGCTCAGTTTTTGCCCTCATATTACTGCTTTAAATTATACCACAAGAAAATTAATGAGAAAGTAGATTTATGGGTTTCATTTGTTTGTCAATTCGGAAATTAATTGGGTGTTAATTTTAGCCGTCCCTCATCAGACCAGGTCTTTAGTATGTGTGCATTACTTTGCATTCATTGAAGCCTACCTCCCATTTACAGTGGGTCACTAGCTTTGCATACATTAAAATAGCCCTCAGGCACATTCTCTTGATTACTTTTTGAACTGCCATGCATTAGAAAATTTACGCCTTTCTGTTATAATTATGAAAATTCAGTATAGGAAGATGGTACTTGTGTAACAGCAAGTACACAGTCTTACAGTGCTGTGTAAGATCCCATACCAAACTGACTACATTTTTGTTTTAATCCTGAATGATAGCACTCTAGTCCATCTTTATTGTAAGGTTTTCAGCCTTTGAAATTTCAAGGATACATTTTAATTTAGTGCATTCTCCCTTTAGTTTAGGAAATATCAAAGGATTTCCCTCGCATTTCTCTCTTTGTTCCCTCTTTTCACACTTTCATGTGTGCTTGGTCTTCTTCTGCTTCAGTCCTCGGTTATACTCCATGGCAAGAAACCACGATTTACAGACATGACTCAGCATCCCCTTTTAGGCTGGTGCAACCTTATAGCATTTCTCACCAGCTTTATTGATTCTTGAAGATCATATGTAATCCTTTTTTAATCTGACCCCTTCTTTTCCTCCTTCCGCAAAACTCAGGAGCCAAGAGTATAGTGCATGAAATGGTGAATGATCCTCCAAAGATTTATGTAAAATATACCCAAATGCAATGTAACACACTGGATAGGTAAATAGACACTTCACCAGAACTTTCCTTCAGATGAGCCAAAAATGTGGCTAAATCAGCATTTTGGTGATATTTAAGTGATTCTTCTAGGCCCACCTGAAACTAGAAACTACAGGGTTAGCAATTTTCTGTATTTTTAATAAGATCCTTTAAAGCCTCAAAATGTTTGTTTCTCTTTGGCTTGCTTAATTTCTGGTCAAGGTTGGGCTGGTCCTTGATTTTGTTACACCAGTTCTCCCTTCTATAATCTCTACTTTGAATGCTGCTTTTTAAAAAATGCAATGCAGAATGATTGATTTATTAGGAGCTTTAAAAACTGAGCAGCTAGCCATCTAGAAAAATGCACCCTTACAATTTTGAAAACAGAACGGCAGTCTGAGGAGTGGTTTGGTTAAATTATGTAGTGTATTTGGGCAGAAGTTTTTTCATCAATTTTTGTTAATCACAAAGACATTCCTGAAGATGACTACTGGCCCAATGTTCAATATTTTGGACTCACCAGCAGTATTTCAGATGGAGGTCAGCCGCCAAGCAGCCTATTCAGATGCTGTTTGCTCCACTCTTAATTGGTGACAGGGTATATTTAGTGGATGAACAGCTTCATGTCTGCAGTGCTTCCACCACCAGATCAAACGCATGCTTTACACAGGAGTCTGTCTCCATGAGTGAATCCGTATTCTTTTACTAAACTGGTGTGTGATAGGATGATGCATGGCTTCCGTGCCACTAGTTAGCTTATCACCTGTTGGAAATGCCCTTGCAGTTTAAATCCACTAAGGAGTTGCACCCTGATTTAGAAATATGTTCATAGAGAAGTAAATGGATTTAGGAGACTAGTGATGGGAATTGGAGTCATTCACCTCCCAGTTACTGATTCTAATCCATTCCCAGGTCAACAGTAGTGATGTGAGATATTGTGTAATTGAATAGTCATGTAACCACATGAAATCTTAGTAGTTACACGACTATTTGATATTCAGCAGCCAGTGCACTCTGGCCTGTTCCTGCCCCTTGCCCCACCTTGTGCTGCTGCCTGTGTGTAAGAGGCAGGTTGGCGTCCGGAAGCTGGTCCACGAAGGGAGCCAGTTTAAAAACCAGCTTCCTGTGCAAACCGACTCCACTGCCACCCTGCGTTGCTGCCTCTGATACAGAGGCAGAAGTGCAGGGAGCTCAGACACACCACGGACAGGGGCTGCTGCCACAAATTAGCCTCTGTCCATGGTGAGCCTGGGCCATCATGGACACAGGTTGCTTCTCAGCCGCCCCCTTAACTCCTTCCCCATGCTGCTATAGATGCAACAGCATGTGAAGAAGCAGTGTAACCGGCACTGGGCGGTTTTCAACCTGGGACCTCTGGAGCTTTGTATAGGATTCTCTACTGTTTGAGTTAAAAGCCAGCTAGCTCTCAGCCCATGCTGTAGAGATCTCTTGTTCTTAGCTGTGGCTGTGGTTTAAGTGCCACTGTATGGGACAGTGAACCATGCTAGGTGTGTGGGTTACAGCAGCACCTCTTAGCTCCTGCCTGCCCCCCCTCACTGCCTCTGTAGTCAGGTCCGCGGAGCTGGCACGTGCGGGGAGCCTGCTTGAAAGCCGGCTCCCCTGCATATCTGCTCCTGCCTGACTCCTCACTTTCTGCACTGCTGCCTCTCTATCAGAGGCAGCAGTGTGGGGGTGGGAGATAGCCAGCTCTTCACAGGCTCCCACCCCCACCCCCCACTTGTATCAGAGGCAGCAAGGGGTGGGGGGAGCGCATGTTGTCTTATGGTTAATCGTGTAGTCGACTACACATTGATATCCCTAGTCAGCAGTGACCAGAAATTACCATCTGGTAGCTCAGTTGTCCCCAAAGCAATGTCTGGGGGTGTCATGGCGCCCGCCAGGGCATTTATGTGCATCCGCCTAGTCGGGCTCACAACGCAGGATGGCTGGGGGAGGATGGGCCGCACGCGCTGTGGGGCCGAACTCGTGCCGTGACGGGGTGTGAGGAAGCACCGGCAGCGGGAGAGCCTGCCGGGGAGCGCGGTGGGGAAGCTGCGGGAACAGGGCGGCCGGTCTGGAGCGGCAAAATGGCCGCGGTGGGGGGGTCTGGCACAGGCGCACTTGGCACAGGACTAGCCGGCCGGGCAACGCAGCAGGATGACGTCAACCACTGGTGCGGCACCCACCACACACAGTTTGGGGACCACTGTGGTAGCTCATAGGTGAGTGATGGGCACCTGTGTCCCATCGGGGTTCCGTGTGTGGTTTGGGTGATATTTTGTTTACCATTGCCCGAGAACAGGGTTGCCAGATTCCACTGGATTCCGCCTGCATCGTTTTTTCCCCATTGATATTACTTAAGTAACATACACGTAAAGCACAGGCACGTGAAGCGAGGTGCATGCTGATCGCACACATTAGTGACTGTGAGAGCTGTGTGCTCCCTCCGCATCCAATCAAAGCGCTGCTACGGTTCAGTCAGCACCCCTCGCAAATTCTAGGTTTGCAACGCCATTAGCAAAACTACCTTATCCCGGGAGACCATCTTGGTTATGACAGTCTTGCAGTCAGTCTGCTGAGATGGAGGAGGGTCTCTCATTCAGCCCACTCTCTAGCTTTGGTTGTTCACATCTGTCATAGGTGGCATAGTAGGAAATGCATTGCTGGCCTCGACCCTAGGGATGGCTTCTAAACAGTCAAGCATGTGACACAATGGCTACGTCTACACAGCTTCCTTCTTCTGCAAAAGCCTATGCAAATGAAGCACTGATTAGCATATTGCCATGCTTCATTTGCATAATTAATTTGGAGCCATTTTTCCACAAGAGCCATTCTTCTTGAAAAAATGAGGAAGAACAGCACTTGCGCAAGAGGGGTTTTTTGCATAAAAGGAATCTGTGTAGACAGCTCCTTTTTGAGCAAAAACCTCTTGTGCAAAACCAGCTCCTAATTAATTATGCAAATGAAGCACGACAATATGCTAATCCACACTTCATTTGCATAGGCTTTTGCAGAAGAAGGAAGCTGTATAGATGTAGCTGAAGTGAGAAGGCTTGTGCTGCTCCTGCCGTACTGTTTTGTACCTTGATTTCTCCTTCTAGTGCCATTTGTGTAGAATTTTTCTTGAGCATTTCTCTTTCCAAGGGACACTTCACTCCCCCATGGTATTTAGTCTGTGTAGTGGGCTTTTTCATGTATGGTTTCAAAATGTTTATCCTTTTTCAGAATGATTCAGGCGAGTCTTCCAAAAAGAGTTTGAAGATTTATAAATTGCAAAGCACATATATTCCTTGCTGGCAATGAAGGGTTAAAATTTGTTGGATTTTAATGGCTGTCTGCATCGATGCCATGCCTGCTGGTGTTTGAGAATTTGGGAGTAGACTCTACCATTTAATCACTTACTTAAAACTGATTTTGCCATTAACTATTGTCTCCACAGAAATAGAAATATATTTTATAAATCTGTGTTTAGTTTAATTTACACATCCTTTTATGACTGGGCCAACTTCTTTAAGGGCATTTATTCTGCTTCATATAAATAATTGATCAGCCAAGTTAATTTACTTCTGCCTGACTTGATCAACCTTAATTAACTGCCCTGAAATAAAGACTGAACTTTTGGTTAGCTTAAAATCTTTACAAGTGTGAAAAAGAAGGGGGTTTAAGTTGATTTTTTTCTCCCACTAACACTGTTCCTGAGGGAGGGAGATGGTGAATGTTGTATATTCGCACTGATACAGAAACCTCCAGATAACAATAACCCAAATAAAATCATGACTTTTGTGGAAAAGCTCTTCTGTGTATAGGTTGTATTCAGAATACATGACGTAGAACACGGGATTGGTCCTGCTGTTAGCAGGAAGTTGAACTCGATGATTTCCTGAGGTCTTTTCCAACCCTGTGATTCTGTGAACTTTGGGTCGTGGCTTGCAAGGGCGAGCAGCTACTTGGCTGTCCGATGCTTTGTTTACCTGTGCCTCAGCAGGAATGAGTGATCGCAACTCCCTTTGGCCGCTGATCGCTGTTCCCAGCAAATGGGAGCTGTGGGAAGCACTGTGGACTGGGACACCACTTCCCTCAGTTCCACTGGCCAGAACAGCGACCCGCAGCCAACAGGAGTTGCGATCACTCATTCCTGCTGAGGCACAGGTAAACAAAGCATCTCACAGCCAGCTAGCAGCTTGCCCTTACAAGCCATGACTCAAAGTTTGAAAACCATTGGCCTAGACTGATGCTGGAAGCATTTAGAGGGAGAATTTCCAGGATACAATGGGCAACTAGCCCTGAATGTTCATGATGTTTATGTACAAAAAGATGCAGATAGGTACCTAGTGGAATTTTCAAAAGCCCTGTCTTGTAATATTGTGTAGGATTAAAAGAAAAGGGGAAAAAATTGAATAAACTACAACCTATGAATGGGCCACCTATCCTATGCAATAGAAGCTTGTTCTCTGTCCAAGAACTACTTTTTCTACACAAAATAATGTTTTGCATACCGTGCAACTTGACACTCAAACTACGGTTAATTTATCCTTACACATAAATATCAACACACACGTGATTGAAAATGCTTTGTCTTCATAAAGCATCACTCTCTTGACCAAACTTACTTGCTACCGTTTGATTAATTAAGGTTGTATTCTGAACAAAATTTGCTTTTTATGATACTGGAGAGAGCGTCAATTTTCCAGCAAGTGGAGACGTGGACTCATTTTGGCATGCTCAAAATGATCAGTAATATCCACTATGGCTCTCAAATAGATTGATTCCCATGTGGGACTCTTACTGATTGTAGTGTTTTGTGATTATTTAAGTCAAATCACATGTTGACTGTAACTAAGGAGCCAGTTGTTTTATCTTCTCTGCCCCATACTCATCTTACTTAGAGGAGGAGTTTTGGCAGTGTCGGTTTGTCTGGTCAGGGTTACGTTTAGAACTGGTAAGCATGAGTAAGAGAGCTGACAGATTTGATGGGCCTCTGGGCAAGATTCGGGGAAAGTCAGTGGCTCTACGCTCCCAGAAGAGGCGGGACCTTGGGCGGAAGGGGCAGGGCTTTGGGCAGAAGGGGTAGGGCTGTGGGCGGCCATTCCTCTGTGCTGCTCGGTGCATGCACGATCTTCCCCCCAGCCAGCCCTGAGAGCTGCTTGGAGTCTGCAGCCTGGAGCTCCAGCAGCAATTTATAAGGCCCAGGGCTCTGGCCACTGCTATGGGAGCCCCAGGCTCTTTTAAATCACTGGGCACCGGGGCTGTTGGCCTCTTTGCCGTCCTTCATTTCCCCCACCCATCAGTGAGCCTGGCATGAGAGAGGAATTTTTAAAAATAATTTGCACAGGGAATGTCACTGTTTTCATTTTTTTCAGTCACTTATGGCTATGTCTACACTACCGGATTTTTGCGCAAAAACCCACGAAGCGTCCACACCTCAAGCGCATTTTTGTGCAAGAAAATCTAGTCAGTCGACAGAACAGAGGGCTTTTTGTGGTGTAGATATACCTCCTTCTACAAAAGTTCTTGAGCAAAAAGGGGGGTGTGGACGCTCAACGGATTTCTTGCATAAAAAGAGCCTATCAGAAAAAGCACGGGTGCTCTGATGGCCATTCTGTGAATGGCATCAGAACTTTCTTGCGCAAAAGCATCCGTGCAGTGTGGACACTGTCTTGCGCAAAAGCACATCACTTTTGCGATGTAGATGCACTTTTGAGCAAGAATTTTTTGTGGAAGATCTCTTCCGCAAAAAGCATCTTGCACAAAAACCCTGCAATGTAGACAAAGCCTTTAGGTTCATCTTTAATGAGTTTTGAGTCTGCAGAACTATATTTTCTGTTAAATTTGGAAAGCCCAAACTAGTCCATTCGTCTTGCTTTTTCTGTTATTTGGGATCCGTTTGCAAAATACATTTCCAAATCCTTATCCACCAGGGCTTCTGCTAATTCTTCTAGCCACAGGAGGTAGGTGTAGCCAGACATAATGTCTAACGAGAATACAAAAAATTTGCAAAGGAAATGTTCTCAGAAAAATCAATTTTATTTTTTTGGGGGGAAAACAAATTAATTGAGGAAAATTTGCAAGATTTTCAACATTTGTTTCTATCCTAGGAGCAATTTTGTAACCTGAAATGTAATAAATAATTTTTGACTGATTTGCTTATGGATTATTTCCTGAGTCGTAGTGATGTTTTGTTCATATTGGAGAGCTGACAGGTTGTGATTGTCCGTTGATTGATCTGCTCCTCTGTGATACCAATCTCCTCAGGGCTTTTGATACCTTTGGGCAGTGCTTTCTTCTAACATATGTTTTGCCTTCACTGGTGTTCTTAGTAGTTTCCCCATGTATCTGTGTCAGGATAACCTGTTTGTTATATATCAGAAGAGCTTGGGAACTCAATGATTTTTCTTTACTGTTCAGGTTCAATTTCTTTTTTCACCTTTGTTTCAACTGGTGTGATGTCAGCTGGAGGCATGTACTGCCAATTCTTCAGCACTGTAAGAAATAAAAACTCTTTCTAGGACACTGACAGATTTTTCAGGCTGCCATAAAAACTTCATAGCCATTGATGTCTGTGTGCCAGGCCAGAGGTGCCGCCATCTTTCCACCAAGCACCATGTATTTCAAAGGGATGAGTTTAAGTAGCCAAATGACAAATCTTTATATTTGGCCAGATTCTCAGTTGATGTAATTAATGTCAGTCTTCTTTTATTCCACTTGAGAATCTGGCCCTAAGTGTGGATGAAGAGAGGAAAGTTAAGGATTTTTAGTTTGTTTCCCTCCGGTTAAAAAAAGATGTGCCTTTTTTACTATTGTCTGTAGGGATTGAGCAGTATTCCTTTAAATATTTTGTGGTCCCACTGTTGTCATCTCTGTTTCAGAAACCTCCAGAATCTTGATAGTGCTGGGTTGTGTGAGTGTGAGTGTGAGGGAGTGACTGACTGACTGACTGAGCAGGAGAAAGCGAGATCTTACACATGATCAGAAAACATAGTTGTGACCAAGCATGTGTGTCATTCTTTTCGGTTATGAGTATGTGTGAAGCAGAAAAGACAACATGTATTCTACATTAGAGCTGAAGCAATTTTAAAAACAAAATGTGTTGTCTAGTTACATACAGAAAGTTTTTTGTTAACTTAGATCTGAAGTTTTATGAGGGAATTGACAGAAACCGTATAATGAACCTTGTAGTCCTTTTGTCTCTTTGTATGAGTCAAAGATCCCACACAGCAAATTTAAATCAAGTTTCCATAGCCCAGATGAAATTTATTTAAATGTAAGCAGAATATTTGAATCTGTGCTACTACTTTTCATATATGTGAAAGAGATGCATGACAGGTAGGGTGAATAGATCCCTTAGTGACAGGTGTCGGGGGGGAGGGGCTTATGTTTGGTTTCCCCAGCCTTGATTGTGAATTGGAAACGAATGTTGTGTCGTGTATCTGACAAAGTCCTTATTAAGCAGTTGCTTCTCAGATAGGACATATTGGTTATTAGGTTCATGGAACATCATTATGAATATCCAAATTTATCAATTAGTGAGAGGCATATGGTTGTTTGGTTGGAGTGTAGCTCAACCCACAGAACTAAATAATAACCTTAGTTTGATGCTGTATATCATCTAGTGCTTGACAGTTTGGCAACTCCTGAAATGTTAGTGAAAGGGACTGCTTGCTCTCAGTAGTTAACCTAAGGGAGTTGGCCCTGGAGGAAAGAACCTTTCATTTTCCAACAAATATGGTACGGAAGATGTCTCATGGCTCAAAATTATGCCTGTACTGATTTTCTGGGGAAAGTAGCTTCCCCTAGTATTTTTCCATTAGAAATGCATTGCTTTCATTCTCTTCCTGTGATTGATGATTTCCCACATGTGCTAGGAGGGGGAATATTTCTTCCTGTTTGTGAACTGGTTAAAAGTTACAGAATTTAAACGAGTTCCTCCTTAAGTATGGGTCTTTTCTTGCCAGTGGAGAGCAGTTGAACCTATATCAGCAGTGGGCAACATAGACTACTGTGCAGACTGCATGATTGACCCTCCTTCATCTCAGTGGGCTGCAAGACTGTCATAACTAAGACAGTCTCATGGGATTGGGTAGTTTTGCTAACTGCGCTTGTGTAACTAGAGTTTGCAGAGTGTGCCAATTGAACCATAGCAGTGCTTTGATTGAATGCAGAGGGAGCTCATGGCTCTCAATGTTGTGTGCTGTCAGTACACCTCTCACTTCACATGCCCTTGCTTTATGTGCATGTGAGTGTTGTAATATCAGTTAAAAAAAACCCCACCTGGATGGAAACCAGCAGAACCAGCAACAGTAAACAAAATGCCTCGTGAGCCACACGTACAGCTCCGCTAGGCCGCATATGGCCCTCGGGCTACAGGTTGCCCACCACTGACCACTATCCTTAACTTAGATGGTCAGTCAGATACGATTATAACATTGCAAATGGCCAGAGTCAGTGAATGGTTTGTGAGTTGCCTGTGGACTGAAATTTGTTGTTCATATAAACTACTTGACAAATAACTACAAATAGTATTCACACCCTGGTCATGATTTCTGTGAATGCTTCACAAAGGAAGACCAAAATTCTCCAGATACTTTTTTAATACTAGAGTAAGCTGAATTATTTGCAAGAAACAATGTATCACTAAAGTGTATAGTATGCCAGATAGATAAAAATAACTAGGAAATTTACTCAAAGGGCACAGAATTCTGTGAGTGGCTGAATGAATCCTAGATTTCAGCAAAAATTCAAGGTGCTCAGCACCTTGCAGATTCAACCCGAAGTACCTTCTCGTGCTTCATAATAATAAAAGTTGCTAATGTGACAGAGTCTTGATGTGAATGCAGATCTGAATATTCAATGCTCCACTTCAGCTTTCAGCTCCTGTCCACTATGTATCAGGATTTAGATGTTGTTCATAAACATAGAAAGACTCATCAGTTTTGAAATAAAACATCCACATGTAAAATTATTGATTTTATGTGTTGAAGTGAAAAAAAATTCTGTAAGGGTGGAAAAAATATTGAGCAAATAATGCTATATTTAGAACAGAATTTACTTACTAATATTATAGCCGTTCCAAGAGATAAACATAAACTGGTAGAATGAACCATTAATGAAAGATAAATTGTATGACGGGAAATGACATATGTTTATAGTTTGGGCAGGATTTAAAACAGGGCATGTCTCCTTATATACAGCAACTGTTTTAACAGCTGCTTTTTTCTTCTCCTCCCCTAAATTATTTCAGGTTTTTGAGTCATGATGCAAGAATCTGGGATTGAGACAAAAAGTAACGGTTCAGCCATTCAGAATGGAGCAAGCAGTGGCAACCATTTACTAGAGTGCAGCCTACGGGAAGTGAGATCCAACGGTGAGACACCCTCAGTTGAAATTGGGGCTGCAGATTTAGCACATCTTCAGCAACAGCAGGTACCGTAAGATATGTATTACAACTTCCCTTTCTAAATAATAATAATTTTAAAAAAAGTATTTAACTCTTAAAACCATTGATATTTGCCACTCAAATAAATGCGTAGGAGGATATACATACATGGGTAGGAGATATACCCTGCAATATTTAGATGAATGCAGTCATAATGCAAAGGGAAATTTATACTTATCTTCCAGTGCCCTTTCTCATGCACTCACTGGAAAGATCCAAAGATCATTGTTTTTATTGTCTAAATGTGTAGGGGCTGTGACTGGGTGAATCACTGTATACAAATAACTAGTTTCCAAAATATGTGTCTGGTTGGAAGAATCACTAAATCTGAACTTTGTTTTTGCAATACATTTTAATATAGCCACATCCTGTATCAGCAGAGTCTTTTCTGTTAGCAAAATGTTTTGTCAAGGTACCTACCTACTGCAGTGACACTTAAAAAAATAAATACCAAATTATCGTAGCAGTCCTATTTTTACTACAAAATCATCAGGAGCAAAATTGTATATTAATGTGTGTCCTGTGTACTTTAATTAGTGCATTTTAGACAGAAACAATTGAGCTCATCGGTCTTATTGTTAGTAGGTTATTTCTTATAACAAACTACCTAGCACGTAGTATTAACATGTTTTCGGAGGAAGAGGAGCACTGCTGCCATTGGGAATGTGTTGATGCCTAAACAGTACTTGTTGTAATGCAGTAAACATTCTTTGAAAAAGGCAACTGGTGGCTCTGCAAGACACTTTTAAATGCACAGTGATCTTTTCAGCAGGTTGTGGTGAAGAAAATCCTGCAGTTGAAAACAATGGCAAAATCAAAGACTGAAAAAGTAGCAAGTAGCCAAGTTTGCCAGAGTAAGACAGAAAACTGCCAGAATTAAACAGCTTGGAGAAATGTATGATACTAAATGCAGTAGACTTTGCTTGTTTCGATCATTTTCATTCTACAGGTTTTTACTTGAAGTGAGAATGCCATCAGTGAGAAAATCACAGCCATGCTGAATTCATTACTGTAGTAGTCACACAAAACCACAGATAAAATTTCAATAACTGCAGGCCATAGTTGAGTAAACAGTTGCACTGAAACTTAATTCCTGTTGACTTTTCCCTCATTCTTCGCCAGGGGCACATTCTGATTCGTAGTGCAAAGACAACAGGGGTTACAGCTTTGATTAATGTAGGACAGTAGAAGAGAATTAGAACCGTAAAATATGTTAGAAGTTCATTCAGCACAAAGGTCTGCTCTTAAAAAGGCTTCATCTCTCAATGAATTAATTACACTGTTTTGATTTGAATGCTTTGGAATTTTTCAGTCTTCTCTTCACTCCGCCTCCTTTGTTTAGTCTCCCTTGAAAAAATAAATCCTCCAAATTTGGTAGACCAAAAATAAGAAACTTTGATGTTTCTTCCTTATCACCAAATATTAATCTGCACTGAAGCAGCCACCCTTGGGAATATGTCAGCGCCTCTCCGTAATCAACCAGAAGGATCGCTGTTGAGTGAGGTAACATCTTAATCTTGTATGTAATGTTCTGTATCAGTCAACAGCCGTCCATTTGGTCAATTAAGGAAGAGAGACAGATGCATTCCAAAAAACATTATGTGAGGTCCTCCAACCCACTCCCAAATGATGCTCAGAACAGCTGGATGTGCTTTCTTCATCTTTCTCCCAGACCCTACCAGTGACTTAGACACAGAAATTGAGCAGGGGAGAATTTCTTTACGGTGAAGTTTTGTAGATTCTCAGTTGTACTCCGTATTTACCTTTTGCCCACGTTTCTCTTGCTTCTGATTAACATGATTTCCTCTTGGTTTGCGAAGGCCTCCATGTTCTGTGTTTTTAATACTACAATTAATTTGTTTTGATGAGTCTTTTTTTTTCTATTGGGTTCTCTTTTTAAAAAGTGAATCGTTTGCTTAGTTTATAACACTTCTTTAAAAAAAGAGTGCAATATCTAAAGGGCTGTCAAAACTAGTGTAATAATGTATCAATCATTGTGTTTTGAAAATAGTTTTAAATGCCATAAAGAAAAAATGTTTTCAGGCTGCTAATGCAAGCATTTATAGATACGCATACAACACAGAGCATAATGTTTAGATGTTTCTCCATATACAACATATGCTCTCAGGTCACTTAACAGAATGCATGCTAGATAACGCTGCTTCAATACAAATGAATAGTTATTTAAATAAAGCAGCTATTTCTTAAGAGTATTTCAGTCTAAGCGTTTCTTTGTGCCACCTGGCATTTGTGTTGTCTGAAAAATAAGCAGAGTATAGATTGAGCGTGGCTTTTCTCTGGTTAACTTGTTAATTGCGTATTTCCCATGAATGGTCAAGCAAGGGATGCTGCCATTCAATGCTTTTGGATAAAGCATTTAGTTGGATTTTAGAATTTGAACTCCTTAAGTTTGCGACTTAGCAAGAACCAACATTTGTTTCTTTGAATTGTGTAAACCTTTTTTTTTTTTTTTTTTTTTTTTAAGGTTGATTCAGGAAGTTTTAACAAATATACAAATCATTCACTTTTGTAAATCTTATATAATAGAAAAACACCAAGTAATGCTGGCATTCATCATTTTGGAGGAATAACATGGATTGTGGGTACTCTTGCAATCAGCATGGTGATGAATCTAGTACAAATACTATGCTGTCTTTGTCATTTGTTTAATTCCTTTGCAGGAGAATGTGTAGAGGGAAACTAAATAGGGCCTAGAGCTAATGTTTCTTGCACCATGTTAAATCGTCCTTTGAGTAGCAAATTTGGGGCCCAATTCTGTAACACTCAAAGTGATGAGTAGTCCTCAGTTAATGTCAGTGGAGACATTTGTGGCATAAAATACTATCCAAAATAGCACTGGTGGTAGAATTAAGGTCCTTTGTGGAGAGGGCAGCAGGAAAGATAGAGAGATAGAATTAGAAAGCGGTATGGTAATGGATGAGAAGAATGAGCTCCAGGAATTGACAGAACGGGGAGCAAGAACACATTTCACAAGGTATTAATGCCTCCTGAGAGAGGCAGTGATCCTCCTCAGCTTCTATGATCACTGCAAATTGAAGATTCCCAGCATTTTTCAGAAATGGGTCTTTTCACAAACACTGGCTTTGTTGACTGTTTTCTGCCTTGAGACTTCAATTAGAGCCTTAAGGTGCCCTGGAGCATCAGACTCCTCAAGAAGAGCTGAAATAGACAAGTCAAGCAGAGCAGTGGAACAGCCCAGAGGAACTCCAGGTGCCTAACCAGACAACAGAGGTGAGACAGAACATTGTAACAAGCCAGAGAGGCTTAGACCCAGCAACTGAGAAATCTGGCAATATCTGGTTGCTCACACAAATCACTGAAACAACCCGAAGAGTTCAACAAGAATGTCTAATGACCAAGAGGTATTTTAGAGCCGTGCTCCCTGAAGGGAGCTGTGGTAGAACAGTTCTTGCCAAAGACCTGTGAGTGCAGATGCTCTTTTAGGGTACGTCTACACAGCAAAGTTATTTCAGGATACCAGAAGTAACCTGAAATAGCTACCCCGCATCTTTTGAATGTGTCTGCGATTTCAAAATATAGTGGATGCGCTATTTCGCCATCCCTGTAAGCCTCATTATACGAGGAGAAAGGGATGGCTCGGAGTAGCGCTGTATTTTGGAATTTGGTGCTGCTTAGACTGTGACGAAGCTACACAATTTGCATAGTGCGATTTGTATTTCTTATTTCAAGTTTTGGGTGTTGTGTAGACTCACCCTTAGTGTGAATGGGTGCAGCTCCAGTTACTAGGATGGCATTTCTCAGGTTTACTCTAGTAGAGAATATGACCCACTGATACTAAAGAACCAAATAACTTTCAGCACCATTTTTGTGGTTTCTTTCTGCACATTAAAGCATGTTGTTTGTTTATTAATAGAAAGATAAAAAGTACAAATGGAATTAAAAGGATGGAACATAAAGGGTGAATTCCAGCAAGACCTGAAATGCTCTGTGGCAAGGTGGCAGAAATGCAAACACCTCTATAGAAGGTTCTAGTTGGATACCATAACTTCAAGTACTGCCCCAAGAGTCTTTTGTCTAATTCAAAATCCTTTTGAACTTTTAGGAGGTATGACTTTAATAGCAATTTGTTGACAGATTAGCTGCAAAGATTGCAAAGAGTTTATTTTGCAAAACTGGCAGACTCATATCAGTGTTCTCTTAAGGAAAAAAACACATTGCTGTTTTGCAATTGCTTGCATTTATTGACAACCAGTGCTGAGCAGGCAGAATTGGAATGTTTGTATAATGTAAACCTATAGCTTGCCTGATGCAGTGTAGCGTACTTTTAGGTAGCGCATAGATTACTTGATAAAAAGGGTTACAAGGTGACTGCTTTTATGTCAGAGTAGAATAGCAATATAAATGCAAGTGGTACATAGAGAAACAAGAAGGAAGTTTATATAGAAAGTTGCGCTTTATGTAAGAGAGTTTCTTTTTATCACTTTGTCTTTGAACTGGACTATACTGTAATTCTAAAGTGTCTCTTAGCTTTCTGAAGAGTTTAGCTAAATAGTATGTTTAACTTGTGTCTACAAAAATAAGGTAAGCAGCTTTTTCTTGAGCAGACTTTGACAAAATGTTATGTTTAATTTTCCCTTCATTTTCCTACTTTTATACCTTTATTTGCCTTGAAACTAATGCACATGATAAAGTAACAGACAAATTGAATCCTATTCATATGCATGAGATATACAAAACATTCACACTTTTCACATAAGATGTTTTGGGCCAAATACTAATACCTTACATACAGTGAGTAGCTCTACTCCATCAGTAGTCTAAATAACTTCAGTGGGGTTCTGGGTTGTGGGGCAAAGTGCAAGCAATGCAATGGTAGCGTATTCCAGTTTGTCTCTAAGGTTGCAATATTGGATTTTTAAAGTTTCACACTGAGGAAAAGAAGAGTCTTAAAGCATGATATGTTTCGTCAGACTCTTCCATGACACAAGAAAGAGGTAAATGTATAGTTATTAGGTATTTTATTCAGCGACTGCTTTAATTTGGTAAATTAGGAATTTCAAGAGTTTATTAGACTCCTACTAGACTTTAAGGTCAGAAGGGGACCATCATGATCATCTACTCTGATTTCTCCTGCACATTTCAGGCCACAGATCCTCACTCATTCCTGAAATAGGCCACTAACCTCTGGCTGAAGTCCTCAAATCATGATTTAAAGACTTCAAATTACAGAGAATTCACCATTTACATTAGTTTCAACCTGCAAGTGACCTATCCACATGCTGCAGAGGAAGACAAGAAAATGAAAACCCAACCCCAGTTTCTCTGTCCACAATAGCCAGGGGAAAGTTCCTTCCCAAACCAAAATACAGTGATTGGTTAGAACCTGAGCATGTACGCAGAGTAGAAGTCATTCAGCATGTATCAGTACAAATGAATTGAATGCTGTCTCGTTTTTAACAACAAATTCACTAACACTCTCATCTTTTAAAAAATATGAAAGGGGCATATAAATTATATCAAATTTTATAGTCCTACTGATCATGAAGTGGACTTTTCTCTTTAGAACAAAATTACTCATCTTTGATAAAGTCTTTTTTCCATATTGACACAACTGGATTAGACTAAACTTATTTGTTATGCTTTAAGGGAAAACATGTTTTGAGTCACTTTTGTTGGGAAGATAAGGGGTGTACTTATTAAACTACTGATATCATTGAAAGAGCCATACAATATAGATTAAACGACTTACAAGTCATCAGGGTTGTGTCTGCTTTTGCATTTTAGTCCACTGGTAATTCGCATTTACAATAAGCTCATGAAAGAGCAGTCTCTTTGAGTCTTTTTCAGCACAGGGAGTAAAAGACTTTCCACACGTAGTGTTTTTCTCACTCATGCTTTCCCCCCCGAGTTCTCCGATCTCCCAGTGTTGACTGGAAGGTGACACGATGTCTTTTTAGTCATTCAAAACTAATAACTTTTAATCTGAAGGTTAAGTAGTGAGATATAAACTAAGAGATGATAATATCAATTTTATGTTCACTGAAGGGCACAATATACCTCTTTCTAGTAGAGGGAAAATTGTGCGTAAAATGTCTTTTGCTTTTTAACAGAAAAGCTCTGGCTCTGCAAGCTCAGAGATGAAGCAGCACTGGCAAAATTAAATAAGTTTTAACATAGGATGTCTACCTTGCCAGAATTTTTGAACCAGTGACTTTTTTTAATAATACAGTTTTTAGCTCCCTTATCAATGAACCATGCTGAGAATATTCGTGCAACATTCTTTACCTTTTTTACTACTAATGTCTCTTATTATAACCACTTATTGACATCAACAAGACTTAAATTATCTCTGACTGTTGAAGGGTAAGTGGAAACTGCTGCTTGGTTCCACTTGCTAAGCTTTTTTTTTTTAAAGTTTAATTTTGGCTTGTTTCTAAAATCCTTGATAGCCACATGAGACTATGGGATCTCCATATTTGCACACATACTGTGTGTGTGTGTATCTGTGTGTGAGAGAGAGAGAGATTGGGCATCTAACCATCTAAATTATGTGCACATCTAATTTAGAAGCACTCTCTGGACGTCTTTTTATGGTATAATTATTTACTTTTAAATTAAAATGTAACAACCAATAGCAAGTTAGGTTTATGTTGACTCTTCAAGGAAATATGATTTTTGAAATATATGTTGTTTTGTTTTTTTACCTAGTATATGCAAAGTCCCCAATGAAATGATAGAACTATGCTGTTTCTATAGACTCACCCTCCACTCTTGTAAAACTTACCTGCTTATATTTGCTCATGCTTACTCATCAAAGCCAACCAAAAAAAAAAGTTACACATTCACCAGTTAGCTGTGCTCGGGGAAGATAAACAAAGGAGACATTTTAAAGCTACTATTTGAAGCTCGTATTTGTCTTCACTAATAGAGAAATTCAGTGGACATAGGATGTAAATTAAAAGTCTGCTTCAGTTGATGTTCAAGCCGTTTTAGAGAGATTTTGTGTATTTACAGGTTGTATAAGTGATGCAACCAAACTTTTGGCAAGTCATAGGACAAATATAAAAAGACATTATGTCTAATGTGGACTTGAACTCACATAGAACTGTTCTTCATTATGGCCTAGGTACAGCAAGGTTCTTCAGCACCGGCCTAACATAATGTGTGAATAATCCATACTAAATCAGTGGGATCGCTCATGCATTTAAAGTTGGGTACAAGTACCTTGCAGAACTGTGGTTTAAGTGATTTCAGACCAAAAAAGAATAAGCATGATATATTGAAATACTTTAAAATAAGTGTCACTGTTTAGAAATATAATATATCTTAAAATATATTGTTCATGTGAAAGAATTGGGACTACATTATCATTTTTGGAACCAGGATAATGTTATTGCATTCGTGTTACAAATGTCATCCTACTTAATTCTACCTTTGCTTGATAGAAGTCATGTCTTACAAAACATGACGCTTACACTACTTTTATTCCATTGAAACTCCATTGATTTACACCTAGGCAAAGGAGACCAATATGAAGTTCTGTGATCTTTTCTTTTTGTGGGCCTGTAATGTGTTTTTTCTCTTTTTTGGCATTCCATTGCATCACAAGTGAAAAGGAATTGAGTGCTAGTTGAACGGAATATTTGCAGAACAAGTTACACTGTAAATAGTGAAGCTCTCACATTTGGTATGAGATATTGTGAATCAGTAACAAAAAATTACAAACTTCCATGCAGAGCATCTCAGGTAAACAAAATTATTATTCTCATTTTGTCTGTTTGGGAAAAAAAATCTATTGAAATAGTGCAATAAAATAATTTAAAATGTTACCATATTGCAAATGTAGTATGAGCATTGTCAGGTGTGTTGCTGTTTTGTGAGTTTTGTTAGCTGCCGTGACTAGGTTTTAAAATGTAAAATTCATTTGGAACATATCGTAAATTAAGAAACATTTTATTTTTCCATATGAAATCTATATATTACATCTGTAAAGTAAGTGTAAAGTCAGTGTCTCCTTTATCTCAGATTCAGCTTTTCAATTTATTTTTCATCGTGTTTCTTGGTTTTTTTCTTCAAGGGTTATTTGGTAGTAAAAGTATGTAATATTCTGTAAAGTATGAGGCTAATAGGGCTAGATGAAATTAGGCAATTTCAGATGTGGGTAGGAGCTACACAAATTGACCACTATACCTCTGCCAAAGTATTTCAGATCCAAAATCTAAGGGCCTGTCTACCTGAACACTTAATTTGTGGTAAGTTGGGGTGTTCACAGAACCAGTTCCACTCTACCACTCGTTATACTGGTGCTTGCTAAGTGTCTGGGCACACTAAAAGTTCCCTAGCACAGTTTAATCTACTCCCATTTCGAATACCCTGTGGAACTTTCAGTGCTCAGCAGCAGGCTTTCTGCAGGAAATTACCCTGAAACAGGGTAGCACAAGGTAGTTTTTCATACCAGCTTGCCTCAATTTAAGGCTGTGTCTATACTGGAGCTGGAATCACACCTGTAGCTCCAAGTAGATGTGTTTGTGCTAATTCCTGTTGAGCTGGCATACTGAAAATAGAAGTGTAGCCATGATAGCACTGAGAGTGGCAAACAACAGCAAGGACTAACTTCTTCCAATACAAACCTGTCTTGACCCTGTAGGTGTATATTGGGGCAGCAAGTCCTCGTGACTGCCTGTGCTGCCCTATATACACGACTATTCTTAGTGCATTAGTTTAATTAGAGTTACTGTGAGTACGTCCACCTGAGCAGGGAGTCACACCCCTGGCTCCAGCTGTAGACATAGCTGATGCTCCTGTCTACACTATAAGCTTTGATCAATGCAAGTTATAGCAGCATAAAGTCGCTGTGGTTACTTTATCGCTTGTGTGTGTGCATACTTATTGCCTTGTGTTGGCGATGCACTTATCACCAGAAATGCTTTTTTGAGGCATAGTGTAGTGCACCATGAGTAGGGATGTGACTAGTCAACTATCCAATAAGCAAAAAAAAAAAAAAAAAAAAAAGTTGACTAGTCCCTCGACTAGTTGCTTCCCCCACTCTTATTACCTCTATCAATGGCAGCAAGTGGCGAAGGAGCAGGAGCCGGTGCTGGGGGGAGTCAACTTAAAAGCCAGTTCCCCCCAGCACCATGTCTGTAGGAGGCAGGGGGAGACAGGAGGGTAGTGGGGACAGGGCATGAATCGGGAATCAGCTGTTTCCTGGCTCGTGCCCAGTCCCAGACACGCTTCTGCTTTTTAAATGTATTAAGAGCTTGCCGGTTCTTAATACATTTAAAAGGCTAAAGTACAGCAGGAGGGACCCAGTGCAAGCCAGGACAGCTCACACAGGGACGCCCCACTGTGTACCAGCCTTTTAAATGTATTTGAATATATATGAAGTGTTACATAGCAAACATATCCTTATTTTGCTATCAGACCACTTTGCCACAGAGTATAGAAAGAGAAAGGACTACTTCCTTATGGGTATACATGTTTCTGTGGATCACTTGGTTGGAGGGCAGCACTTCACCAGCATCAGTTTTGACTCTTCAAGAAGGATGAAAGATGCTTTTATCTTTAAGAATGTAGGACTTTACAGAAAACTAAGTGTAGGGACTTTCTTTCCTGACAGATGGATTACCATTGGGGAAGTTTGAAATGACTGTACTGAGCCTGGCAATCGTGCCTGCCCCTTGTTCTCCTGGGTTATGAAGCCATACAGCAGCCACCTTGCTTGCACCAAGGAAATTTGGTTACTGGCTCAGCATGTGCTGAATGACAGTTAAAGGTGCTTTTGTTGGACAGAAGGGACGCTGGCAGTATTTACTCACAAGTTTGGATCTCAGTGAGAAAAACACGCCAGTGGTTATCACTGCCTGCTGTGTACTATATAACATCTGTGAAGGAAAGTAGGGGAAAAGCTACTGCCAGGGAGGAGGGCAGAGTGTTTGCCTGCTGAGTTGGAATAGCCAGACAGACAGGCTAGCAGAAGAGCTCAGCATGGAGCTATAACGGCTCAGGGAGTCTTTGAAGGAGCAGTGAGCCCCTGTAATGCTTTGTAGTGTACTGACCACTGTGTGGCCCTGCTGTTTTGGGGCATCTTAGGAATTGTGTTGTGCTTGGTGTATGTGTGAATATAACACCTAATTGTGTTGTGTTTGGTGTATGTGTGAATATAACACCTATTTTTGTGGTACTGTACATTTATGACTATTACATTATCACTGATCCTATGAATTGCGTGGAATCTTACAGTAATGTCTACTTGGTTACTTTCTGAACTGCTAGGTACTCTGCAGCAGTGATCTAATGAAGATGAATTATGTTCTAAATAATAGAATTTGATCCTGTAACAGAATCAAGGAAAAGTGTGTGTAAAGTGAAAAAACAATCACGTCCATTTTACTTGCTCATACCCCATCAACTTTGGCTTTTAGAGGTCAGTGCACATGAAGCTATGGCTGTCATTAATGTCCCTCGGGGTGGAATAAAAGGCGTCAATGCCACTAGTAATGTTGACAGGGAGGTGCTTCAGTGGAGTTCTCCATGGATTGCAGGGGGAAGTGAGCACAGGATTGTTGAACTTGCAGATCAACTAGAATGTGCAGCATCTATGTTTGCTACCATAGGAGACTGATTGGGTTCTGATGCATTTCCCTCTTGTTTGTTGCCACTACCCAAATGCAAAAACCCCATTGAGAACCCAGGAAGACACATTTGGGAATTTTTTCCTTGGGATATCCTCCAGCTCTTTCACGCTCCCTCTGGAGAGAGCTTGAAAAAAGAATAGTAGTTTTTCTTAATAGCTGGCTGTGCAGCCCTAGGCACGTGCACACAGAACCTCCTGCTTTTTTGGACACAGGAATCAGATCCTGGTCTTAAAAAGGTGATTTTTATTAACCAAAAAAATCCCCAAAGATTAAAACACAGAGAATTGCTTCCCTGGGATTCAGGTTGGAGAGTTATAGTTTAAAGAGGGTGGGGGGTATACATGTGTTCAGGAGAGAGAAGCCCAACAACCCCCAAAATCAAGAAAATAACCTGATCACATCTACCCAAACATCCCCTGATCTAATCATATAGCTGTTGTTCTAAGATTTAGTTCTTCTCAAGGCATGGATGTTTCTGGATACTCTATGCCTTGATCCCAGGCTCAGTTCATGTCTTCCAGCTTTCCTCTGGTCACATAAAGATTGGAACTGGAAGATCACTACTGTTTCTATTGGCTTTCCTGGCTTCCAAGTCACTTGCTGCTTCCCTAGCATCCCTGGAGATCTAGGTCTAGGTCTAGGTCTAGGTCTAGGACCTACTGTCTAGGGTTTTAACCCTTAAAGGCAGTTTAAATAACTGAATGGCTGGAATGTTCAGTAAAGGATAGTACCTCTCCCATTCATCACAAGCCCTAAGACAGACTTAGGAAAGCGGTGAAGCAGCGCAGGAAATGGATTTGATTTCTGGTTGGAATCATGGTGTTTTGTTTTTTGTCATAACACAGATTCTTATTTAATAAAACATAGAGATTCAGGATGGCACTCTTGAAGTAAATGAATAACACTGGACCCATTGATACACAGATGTCAGGTGCAAGGGCATGGGTGGGACGTTTCTTCTAACAGAGTATTGAAATAAGCACAAATGCCTCTAATTTTGGATAGCCAGCTAAGCTCAAGCCTCTAAGTTTAACTGTGGACCAATCTTTGAATGCACTTACTAGGCCTACTTAGCCTTTAAAGTGCATTTTTGTGTTTTTACAGGCCGATGTCATCAGAGGAACATCACACATTGGTTAGATTTAGCGATGCACAGTAAGGTCACAATTTGCCTCCAGAATCTAGAGTAATGAGGATTTTATTTTAGATAACATTTTTGGGGCTGATACTCTAGAGCACCCTTTTTACTGGTGTTGCACAGTTTGGCAGGGGTCTTTTAGACTAGAGAAATGTGTGTGTCTATAGGCTAGGGATTGGAGTTTTTATGTAATAGAACTTGCCAGAGTTCTGGTGAGAGTTTAATCTCTACTAAAAGTAGGGTTGCCAGATGGTTGAAACAAAAATACCACCTCCCCCCCCCAAAAAAGGGAAAAATGCTGTTGAAGAGGGGAAAAAAAGGCGGGGGAATGGGAGACCAAAGTTGTTGAGGGGGAAAAAAAAAGACCCCAAAAGACCCCAAGGACTTAAGCCTCCCCCCCCCCCAAAAAAAATTAAAATAAAACAGCATGTCCCCTTTAAGAGTGAGTGCAGGGATAGGAACAGGGGAGAAGTTGAGCACTAAGACACAGGGGAAAGCACTGCTTCCCCTAGGTCTTTTGGCTGGCAGCCATTTTGTGCCGGCAGCCTTGGGGAACCATGTAAGCATGGGGGCTGGTGACGGGGGGCTAGGAGTGTTGGGGGCTGGGTGGGGGAAGCTGGACACTGAGTGTTTGTAGGGTTGTCAGGTGCCCGGCGTTTTTGCCTCCTGGCTAGGGAAAAATTCATTTTAGGTGTCTGGTATTCTCTGAATTTTTTTACTAGCCAGGAGCCGAAAATACCGGACTGTCTGGGTGAATACCAGACACCTGGCAACCCTAACTAAAATTTTATATGGAGATTAAATACAGGCAGGTGGGTAAAGTAACTTCATCTTTTTGTGTGCCCAAATATGGGAGACCACAAATTAAATACATGTAGAAGACGAAGTAACTATGGTCAATTGGACCTCCCTGGTCCGGCACCCTCAGGAACATGCTGGTCACAAACGAGGGAGTTTGCCAAACTTGGGAGGTCGGCCCTCTGCTGATAGACACTGTGTTATCCTGGGGTCTGTCAGCAGATTGCCATGTTCCCCACTTTCCAGGTCACCAGGCTCCCGGCTCCATGACCAGCCTTAGAGGTGCCGGGCTCTGTGGCCAGCTACTCCCTGCCACTGGCCTCTTGAGGCTTATGGTTCTGCCAGACCACGGGTGTTGTCAGACCAGATAGATTCAACCTGTATGAGATCATGGATATAATCAAGAGCAACAAAGTCTCCAGCATTGTTAGAAGGGCAGCTGTTTAGCTGGGCTACTTCCCATCAGACAGCAAATGGGTTGGCTTGTTAGGACTGTGGATGTCATGGGATCCCCTTTACTTACACCTACTTTCTTGTGAGCAGGCTGCCTTTCAGATTTTTTGTTGGGTGCTCACATGCGTGGTAAAGACAGAAGAGCCACACTCAATCTTTTCTATTCTGCATTATGCTTTCTCAGCAACAAGTGCTTGCTGAAAAGCTGGGGCATGTTAATTTTTTAACCTACGCATTTATTTCAGATTCTCAGTTCTACATAATGCAGTGATTGAGTGTCGAATCATGTCACATGGGGCACTGGTACCCAATATTTGACACTGAAGACAAAAAATATAATTATAGATTGAAATTTTCCCTTGCGCCCAGAGCCAACTTGAAGCCCACAGACCACTTAACCTCCAAAAATTCAGCCTAAGGGAGGCATAGGTGGTATAAAAGCCTTTTGCTGGCTTAGGGAGAGTTTCACTCATAATGAAACCAAATGTAATGACTACCAGCCCATGGAAAATCTCAGTCTCTGGAAGAATTACTGTAGAATGTCTTCCACTTTACATTATACTGCATTATGTGCCCACTTGTATAACATGTTAATGACTACCTGCCAACCCATCCTCCTGCATAAAACTCAGTGAAAGAAAAGTGGGAGGCAAAGGTGTTTTGGCTTTTCTTTTGGAAGCCTAATTAGAAAAGAATGTTTACAATAAAAGGGTGAACAATCTAGTTAGGGTGCTGGGTTTTTTATGACAGTTCATTAATGAGTATAGAGGGGATTGGCCTGTTGTATTTACATGACTGCCATAATTTTGGCTGACATTTTGCCTACTTTGTAGTGGCAGAATATGGACTATATGTGGATGTAATATGCATAAAACATATGCATGCAGTGTTTGTTATAGCTGTGTCAGTCTGAGGATTTTGGTGACACAAGATGGGGGGAGATAATATCTTTTATTGGATCAACTTTTGTTAGTAAAAGAGACAAGTGTTTGAGCTTATACAGAGCTTACATGGACCTGAAGAAGAGCTCTGAGAGAGCGTGAAAGCTTACCTCTCTCACCAATGGAAGTCGGTCCAATAAAGATATTTTCTCCCCCAAGTTGTGTCTCTACAAACATAAGGATTTTTTTAAAAAATTGCATTGAAAGGAAATTGTTTGCAAAATCAGGAACTCAGAAGTTAGAAAATACCAGTTATAGGCCACTGAACACAGAAGCTTAAAAAGGAAAGTGTTATGTAACCTGAACTAGAGGCATTGTTCCTAGCTCTGCCTAGAATCAGTTCTATGTATACGTAGTCTAAAACTGAGAGATGGGTTAATTTGTACATTGAGATCAGTCTCTGCACTTCTGTGCACCATTTGGGACTTAAGATTTTTATAGTGTTGCTCTCTAGATTTGAGAGAGCTGATAGATATTTCAGCAGTAGGGAACATTTTAAAAACACTTATAAAAGACAAAAAAGATGTTACCTTTCCTAAATGTTTTTATAATGGTAAATATTTAGGTTGGGCTTGACGCTTTAGAAATGTCTGTATGACTGTGACTCACTCCTGCAGAGCTGTTGGGGACATAAAGAAGATTCTGAGTAGAGATTTTGCTTTTATTGATATATGGCTGAGGCCAGAATCAACACTCCACTTTGCTGGGTGTGGAGGCTCACCATGCAGTGGAACCTAGCATGGTTCTGCTGTCTGAGAGAACTGATTGGGGAATCTAATATGATGGGTGTATGCTCTTTGTGCAGTAGTTTAAAATGACATGTGTAAGGTCACAAAGAGCAAATTGTAGAGCCATAAATAGTCCCCAGGAATTCTGTGTCCTGATTCTAGTCCTACTTTCTTTTTCTGGCTACTAGAACTTTCTGAGCAAGGGCTCTGTTTTCTTTTGCAAACTTGAAAAGTGTATAAATCTCTGTTCACCATTATTCTTTATGTGAATTCACCACCCATGAACACAGAAAAAGAACAGAGCCAAGGTTTCTCCACTCCCTGGATATCCACCCACCTTAAACTCTTCCACTGGTGTAGTTCCATTACCCTTATTTTTGCCAAAATTATCAAACATGACTGTTGTGTAAACATGCTCTTTGTTCAGTGGAACATGGCCTGCCTTCTTTCCTAGACTACCAAGTCAGCTTTTCAACTCGCATTGTGATCCAAAACATGTCTGCTGAATAACAGGCCGCTTGTTATATGAAGGGAAAATAGTCTTCCAACTCTGATGGCTTGCATACTGTAATACAGACCTAAAAGAAAAAAATCTGTCCTTAGTCAATAAACAACAAAAAGCAGACATATCTTTTATATTATTTTTGTAACAAATGTAAGGTTATAAAACTAAAATGGGTTTTATTAAATCTAGGCATGTATCCATATTGAAGAAATAATCTACTGCTTTCTCTCAGTTTCTTGTCTTTTTAATTAGTGCTAGCAGTGGGATTGTTAGCTTTTAAGATATGGTAAATATGGGCCTATTAATATTATTGAACATAATACTTAACTAAGTACAAGAAGTGTGGGGAGCTGTAGATATTTTATAGTCAAGTTGAAAGCAGGCCATTTTCTGTTTGACAAATTTTCCTTTATTACCATTGTGTTTAGGTACACAGAACATGAAGCCTTAAACTGTAAACTTTTTCCAGGTGCCTGGAACAGCTGTTGCTGACTGACAGGCATAGGGAATGCCTTGTATGTTTTTTCAGTATTATATGGCATGTTTGAAACCCTTTTCACAACAGAAAAGTATTTGGAGTTTAAATATTTCAGACTCCTTATTTTTCTTGAGAAATGATTCACTAAGTTCTACTGATTAGCAAGGAGACCTTTTGAAGTTTTTGACTCTTCATTCCATTCTTTTAACTTGCATAAAGACTGGATTATAAGGGTTTAGCAGTGATTAGCTCTGTTTATGTTTTTTTTTCTCACAGAGTAGGGTGCTTTATTTTTAAAGAGTGTTTTATTTTTCAGTGTTTCTGTTGACTACTTGTTTTTTCTCCTAATTGATTGGACAATTACTTGGCAGACCACATAAAAGTTATTGCTCACTAAGACTGTGTACTGGGACTATGGTAGGAATGTTAAAGATTCATAAACCACAAGTGAAAATACGATTTTTCCCCCTAGGGAAAGAGAACCTCATATTATATTCTCATTTGGGGAACATTCTGCGACTGTGACTTTGAGAGCCCTGCTGGTTGCAGTAGACCACTGCGAGTGAATGGTGTTAACCTATTTATGTGCAGAAAACACACCATCCTAAATTAATCCAACACCGACATCTACGGATGTTGGGATCTCTGTCTTTTTCTTCTGTCCTTATTATTTCTTATCTTTTAATTTGGGTAGGCTTTTGTTTTTTTCTCACACAAAGCCAAGGGAGAGACTGGAAAGTGTATTTCAAGACACTTTGTGGTCAGCATTATGCTGCTTTTTACTTGCCCACTATGGATTGTCTCCTCTGTTTGGTAACAAATAGAAGAGGGAATCACATCCCTCCCATGGCAGTAAGAACAGTCTGCTTTAAGGAACCCTTTGCTTGGGTGCATCCTCCTCTTTGGAACAGAAACTTCTAATCGCCCAAGCAAATCCCAAATTAAAACCATCAGAACCTCTGTCAATTAGATGCACCCCACCTAGCCTAAAACATCTGATCAATGACATAAATAAGATGTGTTCAAAATGATGAAAGTAGCCCTACCAAGAGATAGCAGGTGCCACTTATCTGTTAACCAATCGTTTAGATCTTTTTACTGAGAGAGAATTAGGGACTCTTTCTAGAGATGTGACTGCTTGAGTAGTCGATTACTTGCCCCCCCCCCCCCCCCGCTTGTTGCCTTTATATCAGAGACAGCAAGTGGGGGCAGGAGCCGGTGCCGGGGGGAGCTGGCTTAAAAGCCGGTTCCCCCCAGCACTGTCTCCACGGTGTGCGGGGGAAGGAAGAGGGGAATGAGAGAGGGGTCAGAGCTGAAGCAGTCCCAGAGCTGGCACGAGCTGGGACTAAGCTGTCCCAACTCGTGCCAGCTCCGGGAGCCATGCCTGTTGCAGCCCTGCATTTTAAATGGAATAAAATCCCGGCAGCTCTTACTACATTGAAGATGCAGAGTCACAGTGGTCCTGGAGCTGGCGATAGCCAGGGACAGCTCAGTCCCAACTCATGCCGGCTCTGGGAGCTACCCCCGTTACGGCTCTGCAAAGTGTCCCCGCCCTCATCAACTACAGGCAGTCCCCGGGTTACGTACAAGATAGGGACTGTAGGTTTGTTCTTAAGTTGAATTTGTATGTAAGTCGGAACTGGCGTCCAGATTCAGCCGCTGCTGAAACTGATCAGTTTCAACAGCGGCTGAATCTGGACGCCAGTTCTGACTTACATACAGATTCAACTTAAGAACCCCAGGCATCCCCAAGTCAGCTGCTGCTGAAACTGATCAGCGGCTGATTCCAGGAAGCCCGGGGCAGAGGCTTCCTGTAGTCAGTCACTGGTCAGTTTCAGCAACGGCTGACTTGGAGACGCCTAGGGCAGAGCAGCTGGGGTGCTGCTGGGTTGCTCCAGTAGCGCCGCCGCTCCTCGGCGCTACTGGACCAACCCAGCAGCACCCAAGCTGCTCTGCCCCAGGTGTCCTGATTCAGCCGCTGCTGAAACTGACTAGCAGTGGCTGAATCAGGACTCCTGGGGCAGAGCAGCTGGGGTGCTGCTGGGTTGGTCCAGTAGTGCCCAGAGCGGCGCTTCGGGACCAACTGGCAGCGCCCCAGCTGCTGTACCACAGGCATCCAGAACAAAGCCGCGGAGCACGGGTGCAGCGGGACAGCCCAGACGCTCCGTGGCTGTCCTGCTGCCCTCGGGCTCCGTGGCTTTGCTCTGCTTTGCTCCCCGTCCCCCTGGTCTGCAGTCCAGGGGGACGGGGAGCAACCAGAGCAAAGCCGCGGAGCACACGGGCAGCTGACAGCCCAGACGCATCTGGGCTGTCCGCTGCCCGCGTGTTCCGCCGCTTTGCTTCCTCTCCCTGGTCTGCTGGAGACCAGGGAGAGGGAGGGCCCCGTTCATAACTGCGGATCCGACATAAGTCGGATCCGCGTAACTCGGGGACTGCCTGTAATTGTGTAGTCTTAACAAATTGTATCGACTACACAATTGGCCAATTACCCATTCCTAACATCCCTAGTTCTTTCTTCACTTTGTTTGGCCATGGGCAACACTATATGGGGATGTGTTATGGAAACAACCCACATAACCATCCCTGTTTCTTCTGAATCTGTATCAGTAGTTCCCCGTTTCAGAAGCACAGCACTATCCTCAGGAGACCCATCTTTCTATTGTTTTCAATACAGGAAAGATGGAAGAAACTGGTCTAAAAAACTGTTATCTGCTGAGTGGCTGTCTGCTATCCTACAGCTACCAATATCTTTCTGCCTCTAGCCTTACATCAAATAATACAGAATAGAATGACTTTCAACCCGTGATCAGTGGACCGCTGGGGATCCTCTGTTTAATATTTCCAAAGGGGTCCTCACTGCTATATGAATTTTCTATGGGTCTGCAAATGAAAAAAAAAAGTTGCAAATTGCTGGCCTCATGCACAAAATGATCAGACAAGCGTGTCTTGTATTTTATTCCCCATATCAGTGATAAGACTTCCAAGTAGATTCATGCTCTCCTTACTGTATTAGAATAGAGTCTTGGGTGGTATAGAATCATAGAATACTAGGACTGGAAGGGAACTTGAGGGGTCATTGAGTCCAGTACCCTGCCCTCATGGCAGGACCAAATACTGTCTAGACCATCCCTGATAGACATTTATCTAATCTTCTCTTAAATATCTCCACAGATGGAGATTCCACAACCTCCCTGGGCAATTTATTCCAGTGTTTGACTACCCTGACAGTTAGGAACTTTTTCCTAATGTCCATCCTAAACCTCCCTTGCTGCAGTTTAAGCCCATTGTTTCTTGTTCTATCCCCAGAGGCCAAGATGAACAAGTTTTCTCCCTTCTCCTTATGACACCCTTTTAGATATCTGAAAACTGCTATCATGTCCCCCATCAATCTTCTCTTTTCTAAACTAAACAAACCCAGTTCCTTCAGCCTTCCGTCATAGGTCATGTTCTCTAGAACTTTAATCATTCTTGTTGCTCTTCTCTGGACCCTCTCCAATTTTCCACATCTTTCTTGAAATGCAGTGCCCAGAACTGAACACAATACTCCAATAGAGGCCTAACCAGGATTTTTGGTATCTTGATATCAAAACTCCATCATCAATCCCACAATGTAGAAGGGCAAGGTAAAAGCTTAATGGGCCAAGATAAATTAATGTTCAATTCAGAGAGCTTATCCAAAACCCCCTAAAGTCCCCACTGTTACTCTGTGGTCCACAGTACTGGCCAATAATTCTTCCGCAACAGAGAGACCAAACCTAAAAGATATTGGTGGTATCAGGATACAGACGATACTCTATCAGTGTCACTAAACTTCTTTAGATTCATGTTGTAAATAGTTATGAAATAGGTTCAATTCACAATGGATGTTTTGAAAGCCTTGAGGTGCAGGGTTGCTCTTGTCAGTTACTGAATTGATACCTAGGTTTGACTAGATGCACTGGAGATATCGTAGTTACAATGTTCTGCTCAATTGCAATGTAAACTGCTCAAGATAGTTGAGGCTAAAGCAGACTGTGAAGAGCTTCAAAAAGATTTCACCAAACTAGGTGTTTGGGCAACACAATAGCAAATTAAATTTAATGTTGATAAACGTAAAGTAATGCACATTGGGAAAAATAATCCCAACTATACATACAATATAATGGGGATTAATTCAGCTATAACTACTCAAGAGAAAGATCTTGGAGTCATTGTGGATAGTTCTCTCAAAAAACATCCATTCAATGTGCAGTGGCAGTCAAAACAAGCAATGTTAGGAATCATTGAAAAAGTGATAAATATCTTATTGCCTCTGTATAAAACCATGATACGCCCACATTTTGAATACTGCGTACACTTGTCTCATCTCAAAAAAGATACATTGGCATTGGAAGAGGTTCAGAAAAGGGCAACAAAAATGATTAGGGGTTTGGAACGGGTCCCATATGAAGAGAGATTTAAAAGACTGGTACTTTTCAGCTTATAAAAGAGAAGACTAAGTGGGGACATGATACAGGTCTATAAAATCATAACATGTGGAAAAAGTGAATAAGGAAAACATATTTACTTGTCACCATAATATAAGAGCAAGGGGTCACCAAATGAAATTAATAGGCAGCAGGTTTAAAACAAACAAAAGGAAGTTTTACTTCACGCAGCTCACGGTCGGCCTGTGGAACTCCTTGCCAGAGAAGGTTGTAAAGACCAGGACTTTAATAGGGTTCAAAAAGAGCTAGATGAATTAATGGATGATAGGTCCATCAATGGCTATTAGGATGGATAGGAATGGTGTGCCTAGCCCCTGTTTGTCAGAGGCTGGAAATGGATGACAGGAGAGGGATCACTCCCTCTGGGGCATCTGGCATTGGCCATGGTTAGAAGACAGAATACTGGGCTAGATGGACCTTTGACCTGACCCAGTATGGCCAGTCTTATGTTCTTATGTAATGTTATGTGGTAGCTGAAAGACGAGACTATATTCAGGTTCTGTCAAAAGCTACAATAGATCTCACATGACCAAAATATAACCATTCAGTATCTGGAAACAGTGCAACATCCTGCCCCTCAAACCTCAACCTCCCATTTCTGTTGAACCTTGCTATGTTGAGTAATTCAAGTCTGGTGGGAATTGTCAAACTGCCTTGAGGGTGAAGAATCCCTTTTGCACCTGATCAGCACCTCACCCACTCTGATCTGGTCCCAAGAAGTGAGTTCCTGATATTGGGAGCTACGTGTATCTCTGTGGCTCAACTTGTACACAGGCCACATTCCTTACTTGCCAGTGGACCAAGTGGCAAACTTGCTGGTTACTTGTCTTGTAGAAGTCCTGGAGTAGTTGGAATGGTGCCATGCACACAGCCATGGCTGTGGGTCTGTTTCAACACAAGAAGCAGTGCATGTAACAAAAAATCATCCTACTCTGTCTTTGGTAGCCAGAGGATGACTCCCAGAAGTGTCATGTGCTTGGCATGTGGTATCCTACCTTAATAAAGCCACCAAGTTTTCAAGATATATTTGACATGTCTCACTGTAATGCAAGAATGTCCTTTTTTAGTGACCCACTAGCCCTCAACTAGAGAATCCAGCCTCTTTCCTGTAGAGAAGTGATAACATTTTCACCTATTTACCCCCTCAAAACCTTTCCTCTTGTAGCTAGCTTCGGAAAGGTTGCCGCTGACTGGCCATGACTAAAGAGGGGTAAAATAAAATGAGAGGTTATGTAGATTTTGAAATGCTGGAAACATTTTATCTATATCTATATATCTATATATATATCTATATCTATATGTATATCTATATCTATATATATGTTGATGTGTATGCACACTACCACAGCATAAACATCCCCCAATCTCCTCTGTAGGTCCATGTGCTCTGTGAAGTCCCAAGGGTCCGATTTGCCCACTAGAAATATGGAAGTACATCAATACTCCCATGTACCCCGCCTTTCTCATGGACGTACAGTATGAGGTGGCACAGTGAAAAAGGCTGCCTAGAATGCACAGGCCCACCTTTAGAAACAACTTCAAAGGTTTCTGATGATAAGAACCAAGTAGAGCAGTCCCCTCCCTTTAAGGATCTGCCACTTGAAGGGGGACAGTAAAAGCCTGCAGAATCAGAAAGGGCTTGTGATGTGCACAGTCTGCTCATGATCCCATTCAGGCTTGTGAATGTCGGAGATTTGTATAACCATGTCACCTCCTACCAATTCCATAACACCTCTACCGCTTTCCTTTCATCTACCCTCACTTGTTCCTTTGCTGCCTTGCCAGGGAGGAATAAGTAACTACGACATCCTCAAGGTGCCTAAACAACCTACAGGTGCACTGCTCACTTTACGAAGGTTCGCCCAGCACAGTCTTCTCCATGTCCTCATCCTGGAAATAGTAACGAATGTCCTTATCCTTAAACTTTGCCTAGGGTTTCATCATGCAAGTGCTATCTAATCCCTACAAAGGAGTCCAGTTCCCATTGTTTACTGTTTTCTGCCCCATTGGCAGGAATGGCTTAACTTTCCATGATATTCTCTTGGTCCCTTCTTCCCTTTGCCCTTCTGTGAGGAGGCCTTTCTTTGCTGCCATATGCTTGAACAGAGTGGAAAAGGGGTAGGCTGTGTAAGTGTCACCCTGTCCAGCAGAGCGCACTGCAGGAAAGCAAGGACATGCTGCTGTTTCTTTCTTACATTAGTCAGCCTCCTGATTTCCTTGCGTGGTAGTTGAAGCAACAGATGATAGGTGGCATATCTTTCTAAAATCATCTCCCCTGTTTTCCTTGTATTCCTCTGTAAGGGCCTGAATCTCCTGCAAAAAAGGGATCTTGTGGAGGGACTTCCATGCCTCATGGCTGGAAATTGTAGGACTGCATGGAATGTCATTGGGCATTATCACTGCAGGAAAGGAAGATCAAAGGCACCTGGAGAAGAGAGGTGAAAAGAGTGAAAGAGGAGACTGTTTAGCCTGCCAACCATTCTCATACTGCCTTTTTGGAACCTTCTCCTGACCTGTCCACTCTGTCTTCACACACCATTGATATGATGGACTGAGCCATGAAGATTAATGGATTGCTGCTTCTGCCCAGAAAGCTGAGTCCCTGCCTGCTGTTAAGGGATTGCCTGGAGTAATAGGCTCAGACATATTTTTGTTTTCTGGAAGTCACAGCTGATGTCTTAACTTCATCGCCAAGATCCAGGATGCTGCCTTCCTCTTTGAAGGGTGATGCATCAGTCAAGCCCTTTCCATAGTTTCTCCGCAAGAACCTCATTCTTTTAGAACTGGAGGTTCTTCCAGTTGTTGTTAACGTGTGTTGAAATGTTCAGTGGAAGACCTAGCCAGAGAAGTACCAGTGCAGAAATGCCTTTTAATCCAACTTTTCTAGCTCTTCATAATGTGCATTTCTGTATAGCAGATGAGGGATTTCTTGGCGTGAAAGTCCTATTTGTTCCAGATGTGTCCAGAAATTGCCTTTGTAGTATCTAATGAAAGAATATCCCCAAATTAGCGGAGAACTCATATACCTAGTGCACTATGAGTTTTTTGTTTGTTTATATTTACTGCTTACTTAAAATTAGGTGATTAAATTTAGGCATAACTTAGCTATTTTAATCAGCCGTGAGATACCAAATTTGGATATTTAGACACTTAAATGTGTGTGTTTCAATGCCCATTTCTGGCTTTCAAGTGCTGTTTGAAGTGCCTAATGCGGATTTAGATGCTTAACTTTAGGCAGCAAACCTTTAAAATTGAGTCCTTAATGTCTCAAAAGTAGAGCCCTGCAAATCCACGGGTATCTGCTTTATGTCTTCAACTAATTTTTGTGGATATGGATGTGGATACAAATTTTATATCTAGAACCCTGCAAATTTGTGGCTATCTGCTTTATATCTGCGGATATCTGCCATGTGTGGATGTCACTGAGGATATCTGCAACTCACTTTTGTGGCTACAGATGAGGATGCGGCTACAAATTTGGTATCTGCCCAGGGCTCTAGTTAAAAGTTCTGTAATCCAAATTCTTTTTTCATATAACCTGTGGAAATCCACCTAAGTAAAGTTCTGCAGGATCCCCACTTATGGGTCCAAGCACACAAATTGGCTTTTATGTGAATTTTCTTATTTAATTGTGGAAATATTTCTGAGCTGCTAGCATACAAAAGCATGGCTTGTACACTCATTGAGAAAGGACTTATATGCCCAAGTACAAGCTGCTACAATTGGAACAAGCACTGAGCAGCGTTATTACTCATGGGAAGAATATTTGCTATTGACCTTTTGTGTAAAAAAGTAACCTGAGATCATGACGTGGAAAATATTGATACATAATTTAAGTATTAGAAAATGCTTTCACTACAAATAAATTTTAGGGCAGTTAATAGTCATAGGCTGTGTTTGTCAACACCCTGGCATGCAAATAAAGAGCTGGATCCAATTAACATGTAATAGGCCTGAAGGACATCTACAGATAAGGGTTAAACAATCTGTGGAAGCTGAACCCAATGAACCTGTTTAAACTGCAAGAGTTGTTTGTTCCAATAAAACTTTTGTCTCTGCTGTGTACATATTTTATAGGATGTGTCTTTCATCTACAAGAAACACGTAAAGTCAGGTTTTTAATATAATGTTGGTAGCAAAGTATGAAGGACGGAGGAGGTAACAGAGAAGGCAACTTGCTAATGCAAAAGCAGTGTACTGAAAGTCACTTTTATTTCTTATTTATAATCTACATGCACACTCTGGATAATAGATGACAACGCTCATTCAGTACTTTAACTTCAAAGCAGAGAGAAGGCATGGATGACAGAGCTGGGAGCTGGAACACAAAGGTACTAACAACAAGAGGAAAAATGCCTGTTTACTGGATTGCATTTGTTAGCACGCTGTCTTCAGATATTGTTCCCCCAGGAGTAGTGAGAATATGTGCTGCACGAACAATGATTTAACATCTGAAAATGGTACTTAAAGAGTTTTCTGTCTGGTAGTAATGTGATGAAGGCTTCTGAATGGAACCTGGGGACTTCATTTCTTCTATTTATCTATATGTCTCTCTGGTTTTAGTCAGCGGTAATTGCATATTTAACCCCTTAAATCAGTTTAACCCTCTCAGTACCAACTTTCTTTTTTTGATCTCATCTCTGCTTTTGTTACAGCACAGCTATGCTCCTTAAATTCCTCACCCCACCCTCCACTCCCCAAAAAACATCAAAAAGACAAAAGAATTTTGGAGAAGTTGTAGCCAGGGAAATGCATTGAGAATAATACCAAGCTCAACCTCTCTTGTGAAAGAAAAGCAGTTTGAATGTAGATAATAGCAGCAGTGTAAAATGTTTTAATGGATTCAGTATAGCTGGGAGCCTTATAACAGAGAGAGCTGTAATGAGGGCGGAAGTTGTAGATGGTGCTCTAAATCAACAGTATAAATTTGCTGCTTACTTCAGCAGTATACTTCTTTGCAGCTTTCACTATTAACACTTATTCTTGGGGGCTTGCTTAATAGCCTATGTGAAACAAATATTAACATAAATTGTTTAATTAAATCAAAACCTTGAATTCCTCCAAGATGAAAAATTGTTTTTAGCGAAGAGTACATTTGCCATAAAACATTCTCTAGTTAAAGTAAACGAGCTCTAAGGAAAGCCATAAGATTGTAGCTGGGCTACTTTTACAGCTTATTTTCATGGTATTTAAATTATGATACCAATGGGTATTTTTAATTAGTGCCTCTTTAAAGTGTGCACTTGTCTACATAAGCCATTTTGGCAAATTTGAGTCATTCATACAGTGGCTGCTGTAAAAGAGGCCAGCACAGCCTAAGGAATTAGAATTAAAAGTTTCTGCAAGCTGTTGTCAACATGACCACATCTCATTAACTTAAAAAATTGAGATTATTTGCCTGAAAGCTTGATGTGAGTAACAGTAATCAAATATTAAGCTCAACGGAGAAGGAGAAAAACAGCTCTGTTGTGATCTCTAATGTTAAGTGTTTTGTGGTTGACTTTTTAAACAACTATATAAGATTTCTGTTTTGACAAATATAATAGGGAAAGGGGCAGGAAAAATAGATCACTTGGCAGATATGAGGTTAGTCCTATTTTACATTCTGACACATTATTTTCTAAGTTTACTCAAGATAAATATGGTTCCTTTGATACTTTTCATAAAGTGGTTGGAAATAATTATCTCTTATAATTCTCCTGAATTATGAAAGTTTAAGTACTGGAATTTGGTTGTATCTTATGATGATGGCCTTGTTCATCTGTTAAATATGCATGCACCTTACATTATACCCTACATGCATTTCATTGTTTTAACAAAAATATGAGGTAGGTTGCAAAATTATTCATAAAATCAGTTGAGACAGAAAAGTGCTTTTCTTTCCTCATGCATTCTTTCAATAGCTTGTTAGTTCAATCTTTGGGAAAAAATCTCTTTGGGGTAATAATTAAGGTATTTGAGTACAGAAAATCTACAGTGCTTGCATTTGAGAGAGTAGAGGTCATAAGAATCTGATATTTTATTGTTGTGTAGTTTTTTTTCATACTAAACAAGAAACAATGTCATGCCTACGTGTAAATTGTGGCACACATTATTAAAAAAGGGTGCAGTTAAACAAAAGAAGATAAAGTCTTTTATGTCTTTGAACTAAGAACATGTGCTGAATTTTACTAAAAGAACATGAGCCTTGAATGTAAGTAACTGGTTTTTGCATTAGGTACTCCCTGGAGGTAGCAGAAAAATATCATGTCCCTGCATGAAATGCGAATGTGAAATCTACCAGAAAGAAATATTTATGACCATTTTATGCTTGATTAGACTTGGATGACATCTGTTAGAAGACAGGGACTGGACAAAGAGAGAGACGCTCGGGGGCAAATGTTAACAGAGTTGTTTAGATGATGCTGGGGCAGAAGCGTCCATTTACTGCCAGGCAAAACATAGGAATTGTGTTAGCAAAAGTGCAGCTGACAAGAATTCACTGTGATGGAGACACTGTAAACCGACTAGCTGAAATAGTAAAAATACAGCTGCTGATATTCACTACCCTGCAACAATTTATGATCCGGTATCTCAGCTAAACACAGATACTGTAACTTTCAGGGAGCAGATACATTAATAAAGTTATATAAATGTGAGTCGGCTCTAAAGGGCGACAGCCTCCCATTTTGCAATTGTTCACCATGCCACAGTATAGAACTGGAAGTACTTAAAAATCTTCCTTCTTAATGTCTAAACAGAACATAAGCACTGAAATAACCAACCTGATTGCTTCTGTTCCATTACTAAGTTACCACTCATACTTTCCCTCTGTAAGCTATGATACTGCTGTTCTTTCTGAATGTAAGGGCCAGGTTCTGATCTCCTTTACACAGCTGTAAATCTCGAGTCAGTTCATTTCAGCCAGTGGAGTTATGCCAGATTTACATTGTTATAATTGAGATCAGAATCCAGTGCCAGTAATTTAATCTTCTCAGATGGTGTCAGTGGTTTAACTTTAAAAGTTTGACAAACATTTGATCAATTGTTAGCAATTTAGCTTAAAAGGACATACATGCTATTTATTGTGTTTGCAGAAATGGTCTTTTATGGCTAGACATATGAACACTCACTACTTTCTGGTTCTTTTCCCAGCTTTCTTTTCCTGTAAATTTTCTCTGTCTGGAATGCTTATGGGAAATGTTATTTTGTTTTTGTTTGCAACAGTTCTGTTGTTTTGATTTTGTCTGAGTGGTATGGAAAACAGTACGTCACTTGGTGTGGGTGTTTTGTCTATTGGCCATTTGGCTATTGCACATATATTTCTCATACTTACTACATGATGACAAGAGAACTCAAATGGCATAATTTTCCAGCTGAATTTTAGTTTCTAGTTTAATAATAGTGAAAGGAAAACAAAGTTAATAGGTTTAGCAGTTTTGATACTGCTCACTTGCTGATAGATGACTTTGGATTTTTTTCCTGTGTGGTTAAGGAGTTATTTAGACAAAGGTCATATTAATGTATATATCTGCTTCTATAATAAACTGCATATGGATTACGTTACACATTTTGCATACAGTTGTGAAAATCTGTAATTTAAGTAGCGAAACCCATAAAAGGGTAATAAACAATTTTAATATCATTAGTACGATTAGTTTATGGTACTTTTATCCTGTTTTTAGGCAGCATGGATTATAAACTCGACCAATAAATGTCTTTTAATTAAAAATAATTTTAAATAACATTTCTGATTTGAAAACAGCACAACATTCCCAAGATAACTTAGAGGTTATAGCTGAATAGAATTAAATGTAGGATATACTAATTCCTGCTTTGAAATTACAATGTTAGGTGGGAACATATTGAAAGAATATAGAATTCAGCTTTAAGACTAGATAATTTTTATGTGTAGTACAGAAATATAAAATAGAAAGTATGATTAATTTTTCAATTTCTCTCTGCAGATATCTAATAATTGTACCCCTGAACAGCCAAAGGCTTCCATTAAAGATTTAAAATGCAAAAGAAAGGGTAGAATAAAAAAGATGATATTTTGGATTAAATAATGTAAAATAACTGTAAGGCAATAGTGAAGTAAAAAGCCATTGGCAAAATAAAAGCTTGGCATTGGCTTTCTTTGAGACATACTCAAACATTTACACACATGCATGCATCTTGTTATAGCAAGGGTGTTAACAGGAAAAAATATTTGTAAAGTTGCTTAAACTGGCCATGATTTTCAAATATGTTTTTATCCGTCAGATACTGATTTGCCTGATCATGGTGACATCATATAAAAGAATGATGTATGGCAATATGGTATGGAATTTTATAATAAAGTACATTGATAATGTTGTGGAATTTGTTAGAAATCTACATGATATATTGTTTCCTTCACTGAGGATCCCAGAATATTGGGAGGGAAGAAAGCACTTTGCCACAGCCACCTCTGAATACCTTTATTTAAGGGAAAAAATGCAACTTTTATAAGCCTAGAGAAAAGAAACATTGCATTTTTAGTATATAGAAGCTGTCAGAAAGGTCCAGCTGCACTTATCCTCCCTGTTCTCTACTGTCTTTATCACTTTGCTCAGTTCCACATAATAACATCTTCATCTGAGATTGCTGTGGCACAGGGGAACTGCATTTGTTGATCAAATTTGGCTGGATAACACTGTGATCTCGTATCCTGAAGTGCAGAGATGTGCCTGGAATACGTAACCATAAAGCTAGCCTCTTGATTGATTGATTCTGCCTGTCACAGAACAAGATAACTGGATCAGTAAATACCCTGTGCACTTCAACTTCATCTACACAATCAAAAGTGAGGGCATCATGGGGCTGAAAAACACTGAGGCATGATGGGAATATATATATTTCAGAACGAAAGCCAGAAACTCACAGAAAGAGAAAAATTTTGCCATGTGCTTATACATTTAAACAGTGAAAATTACATTAATTTCTGTAGATTTGTGGTGGATCTGGCTTAGCACTGATTTATTTCAACTTCACAGTAGTGTTAACACCAGGGATGTTAGCTGAGTTACACCAGCATCAGACTGGAGTAATGCACTGGTGAATCAGGCCCAAGGTCTTTTAGTTAGAGTGAACAAGTTTATTTTGTGGCTCCCATGCCAGAGTGGCATGCTATTTATGATCTAATGTCACCATCTTATTTTATTCCATCTGAAAATATTGAAGTAATTGCAGCCACTCTGTGTTGTGGCAAGACACAGGCCTCCTTCTGAAAAGGGTTGAGTATACTCAGTCCTCCTTGAAGGATCCTGGCTATTTGACAATGGAAATTTTGAATGAAAATTAAGAATGAAAAATAAACTCGAAAGCGTGCACACAGAAGTGCACACGGGCAGCATTTAAAGAGCAAAAAAGTCCCATGTTTATTAAATGAAAGCACAATGTGGGCAAACTTAAGTGGACATTGTGGTGGTATTTGTGGGTCAGAAAATGATAAAGTTGGTGTTTGAATATGCAATTCCAAGAAAGGTATAAAAAACAGTGCCTCTTTTTAGAAAATGTGCATGGCAAGTGGTTTGTTGATTGGGGGGGGGGGGACTCAGTCCACCGGGAGCCCTCAAACATTAGCTTCATCTGCTGTTTTTGTGGTCTCCAGTAGGTATCATGGCCTGATGAGATATGGTTGGGCAAAAGAGATGTGTCTGTTCAGGCTGATGATGGCTTTAACATTAGTGGTGTTTGGTTACATTCCCTTTGTACTTCTTAAAATGTGTCTTTTCTCTCCATGGGCCTGCTGCCCTAGAACTCCCATTGAATAGACTGCAAGCAGAATCAACTCCTTGAAGTACAATCCTGTCACCCCATTGGTATCGGTGAGCATTTTGCCTGAGAAAGGACAACAGGAGTGGGCCGTAAATTTGCTTTGTTTGCTTGGTTATTCGAACACCTTCTTTGATAGAATTGTTGTATCCTACAAAAAGCAGCTTAGAAGCTCAATGAAATTGCTTCTTTAGTTTTATGTCAGCAGCGGGGAACCTCAAGTCCCAGGGGCTAGATGCGGTCCCCAGCTTGCCTGGATCTGGCCCACAAGGCTTGGCCCTCCCCCCCCCCACAATACCGGGGAGCCCGCAATGGTGTTCCAGCCCTTCACAAGGCTGGAGCACACAAACTACTATCCTGGACCCTCCAAAGGTCTGGTGTGTGAGGGGAATGTGGGGAGTGTGTTTTTCTCCCACATTGGGGGGGCATGTCAATGAGGGGGTATTTATTTATTTATTTCTGTTACTCACTTGTGTGTTGCCTCCGACTGATTTTTCTATAGGTCAGTGACCCCTGACCCCCAAAAGTTCCCCACCCCTGTTTTATGTGAGCAAAAATGATTTTTGGCTGTTGGTAGCTTTACTTTTTAAAATATTTTGATATAAAACCTTTAACACTATAGAAATAGTTGTCTGATAAAGTATCTAAGGGATGGAAGATGTCCCTTAGCAACTAAAGATCTAATAGGACAGTCTTGATTCAGGCTAAATCTCACATTAGCTTGTGTATGCTATAGTTAGAGCCACCTTGGGGAAAATGGCACATGATTTTTTTTTAAATAGTATTGATTGGAATTTTTAAAGGTGTCCAGATCCCATTACATTTAAGTGGAATTTGAGTTCCTAATTCTCTTAGGGTACTTTGAAAATCCCAGCTGTAACTGTGTTCCTGGCCCATATATGTGAAATATGTTCCAGAATTATGTCAGTGTTGAGTTACTACAGTGATGAGCACTATGGAAAAGCCTTAGATATATGGTAAAGCCAAATATTTAATCCTGCTCAGCCACATGGCTCACGGTCCCAAGAACATGAGAAGATGGAACGATGTTGTAATCAGTGATACCAGTGTTGCAAGCAGATTCCCTTAGTTCTAACGGTAGCATAGATGTGTCCTTAAGCTGAGTGTAATACCTGTAGGATTGCTCCCAAATTTAGAATTCGGCCCTAGGAAGGAGGATTTAGTAAAACAAGTTTACCGATGGCTGTTGCTTTTAAAACATTCTTCTGAATGTGCCCACTTGCAGGGACAGTCTGTGGTCCCAGTGTATGCATGCATTGTTCACAAGTACAAGTTTAACCTCTCTAGTCTGGCACCCTCGGGGCTAGGGATGTCAACGTGTAGATGACTACACGATTAACCAATAAGCCTGGGTTTAGTGGTTAATCCTGTCAACTGCATGCATCTCTCCCCCCACACCTACCTAAAAGCCAGCTCTCCATGAGCACTGGATCTGCCTGTACCCCTCCCCCGTGCTACTGTCTCTAATAGAGATGGCAGCACAGAGGATGAAGGGGGCAGGCGGGAGCCGATAACGCACCCACCTCCTCCTAATCCCCCACTGCCTCCTACAGGCAGGAACCGATGCTGGGGGTAGTCTGAGCACCTCACGGACAGAGGATGCTCCAGCATCCCACAGTTTTTTTAAACCTGCTGCCCTCATGGACCAGCTCCCGCCTGCCACCCTGCACTGCTGGGACAGAAGCGCAGGGTGGCAGGCGGCTTCCCGGAAGTAGCTATTCTCTACCTTCATCTGCAGCGGCCCCAACATAGACTGATAGTCACCAAATCCCCAAGCTCCGATTACTGCACTGTTCATACATGTGTCTGTCTGAGTTCGGTTATAGTACCATTCCTTCCATTACCATGGTCTGCTGCCTGGGTTTACAGGTAAATTATCCAAAGGAGTGTTAGTGGCTGTTGTTAAACACACTTTGAACATGGGTTTATAGCTTATTGTGTAGGATTATCCCAGCTGTTATGACAGTAGTGTATATTTTAGGGGTGTTAAATTTAGTTTAATCAATGAATCGACTAGTTGATGGATTTTCCATCGACTAGTCGCATAGTCGATAAGTGGGTGAGCCGCAGCAGGGTTAGTTCCTAGGTTAGCTAACCCCGCTGCGGCTCTGCTTTTTAAATGTATTAAGAGCCAGGAGGCTCTTAATGCATTTAAAAGGCTGAAGTGTAGTGGGGGGGGACCCAGCACTAGCTGGGACAGCTGATTGCCATCTTGCACTAGGTCCCCCCACTGCTCAACAGCCTTACATGTAAAAAGGCTGGAGCGCAGCATGGGGACCCGTTGCAAGCCAGGAATCAACTGTCCCAGCTCGCACTGGGTCCCCACCTCTGCATTGGGTCCTCCCCCAGCAGGCTCTTAATACATTTAAAAAGCAGAGGTGCAGCATCTGGGACTGGGCCACAAGCTGGGAATCAGCTGATTCTCGGCTCGCGCCCGGTCCCCACTGCTCCCCTGCCTTCCTTGTCTGCCTCAAGACATGGTGCCGGGGGGAACCGGCTTTTAAGCTGGCTCCCCCAAGCTCCTGTTCCCCCCTTGCTACCTCTGATAGAGGCAGTAAGTGGAGGGGGGGGGGGGGAAGCGACCAGTTGAGGGGCTAGTCGATTATCTGATAAGCTTTTGCTTATCGGATAGTTGACTAGTGGCTTACATCCCTAGTATGTATTTGGATGCAAAGTGTTCTAACTTTTTAAAGTCACTCTGACTTGGTAGACATGCTGCTCTACAGATTGGATATGGGTCGACATTACTTTCTTGCCAAGTCTGTGTGTACTCAGTGGCAGCTGAAAAATTGTTTTCGGAGCATAGGTTTTTGAGAGTTAAAGTACGTGGGTTTTTTGTTTCTAACATTCCAACGGTTACCAATTTGTTTTGGTTAACAAACTGGACACTGTGCTTCTCACATGGTTAGGAAGGAACATCTCCATCAGGCTCCATGCCTACAAGCTTGCTGTGATTTCTGATTAAATGCCCAGAGGTTCTAGGCACAGCTTTGCAAGTTAATGTGTTGCTTATATTGGTGTGTACATACATAGGGAATACAAACTTGCTGCTGTTGACTAAAGGCTCGGTCTCACGTGGTGCTCAGCACTCAGTGATATGTTCTGAACTGGCTTTTGTGGCAGTCAAGGATACTCAGCCTCTTGTAGGAACAATCGTGAAAGGCATTGCTCGTGATAAATGACCTTCCAGTCAAGAGCTGTGTGTGGTGGTTGAGAAGTCTATAGGTATGATATGGAGTTCTTTTCTGGCAAGCTAACAGAGGCAGTGATCGCAAGAGGCCCCCATCCGCTAGCAGACACAAGGCAGCCTGATAAGGGCTGACCAAATGAATTAGGGTTTATGAGATCCTTCTCCTTTCATCCAAGTACATAGGAGAGTATGGCCAGGAAGGGGAGAGAAGAGGACTCCCCTAACCCTTGTACTAGCATCAAGGAATAGGATAAAGAGAAATCATCTTTTTTCCCAGGAGCTAAAAGTACAGGGAACAACGGAGAAATATCTCTCATTTCTTCCTAGCATCTGTGATGTAAAGAATATAAAAGGTCCATGGTTTTATGAACACACAAATGAATTCTGACAGAATATCACAGCACTTCCCTCACGTTGAATGTGGTGCATATGAATGTGGTGTCAGAGAGGCAACGTCATAATCTACTATATATATAAGAGAGTATGTCTTTGTCCATTTAAGAATGCCTCCGGCCGCCCTTAAGGAAGGCTGGGGGAAGGGGTGGCTGATGCTGACTCTTCCCCTTCATCAGGGACCAAAGGGAAAATGCACAATTGGCTGCATTCCTCACACTTTCTCACAATGAGCTGTGCACTTTGCTCTCGCTCCCTGACAGGGATGGCAAAGGAGAGAGCAAACAACCCTGCTACAAATCTGCCCCCGCCCATTTCCCTATACACGCGCACACACGCACCAAGTCCCCTACCCAGAGCAGCTCCTCTGCCCCCAACTTAGACTCCTGCAGCCCTTTCTTAAGGACTCAAGCAATGTTGGCTAAATGTGCTAGTAGAGACATAAATGTCAAGGGATCCTTGTGGATTGCTGCAACCCAATTTAATTGTGAAGTTCTGTGGTGTTGAGTACCATTGTTACAAGGATGGGGCTGCAAGAAGAGATAGTGCAAGCAGCACAACCACACGGATGTAACATTTCTTACTTGATATCTCACTTAATATCAAATTATGTCACCTAAAGCACTTATGAATCGTCCTTGTGAAAGTATAAGAGTTCAGACAACTGATTGGCATGTCCCAAAAAGCCATTTCGTAAATCTATATGATAAAGTGATAACCACCAAAAACTCAAAAATTGCTAAGAGTTGTCCAATGGCGGGGAAGGGGGAGGGGAGGATGTGTGAGATATTTGCAGTCATTTGTTTTTGTAACATGGGAAGAAATCTTGTTTGTTTTTAATAGTGACCACTCGTCTTAAATGTGTGATGAAATCTAGAAGAAAGATAAAACTAGCTGCAATATGCCACAACAGAACATAGCCTTAAAAGTAGCACATAACCATCAATTTAAATAGTGTTTTATCAAACATTAAATGATGATTAACCATATTTATTTGAGGATAACCATCCAACAGCCCTTCATAGGAATCAAAATCTTTGCAAAAAGTAGTTAGTTATATATGATTGTGGATGCAAAAATCTAGTAATGAATGTATGAATAACAGGTGGCCAGAATCCTTGTAAATAAAGGAAATTTGTTGGGGATCAGGGCCCACTCTTGTTCTTCTTTCTTTTCCCTATTCCTTTAGCTGGGCATGTGAGAGGACTGACTTTTAAGAAGCATTTGCAGGTCACCATAAAAACTACATATGGTTATATGAGAAAATTCCTAAATCTGAAACGCCGAATAAAGGTGGGTCAAGTTCAGGAGTCTAATGATAGTGCTACACCATGGAACTTGTTTTCCTTGGCTAGACCCCTTTGACAAGGCTGATATATTTATGTACAAAGCTAGTATTTAGCTTGGAATTTTACACATGTGAATGATGAACTAAACAGAACTCATTTATTTTTCCTTCCCTCTGCAGCTTTTTGAAATGTGAGGTTACATATTGCAGACAAGTCTCAACATATCCACCCTATGCTTGACCACTAGAATTAATAACTAGCCACATTCCTTGATGATTCTATAGGGATTGGAAGCTAGGCAGCAGAGTTTGCTATGCAAGAGAGTTAATAAAAATTTTCATTGCTAGAGGAAAGCTTATATACAGTAGTCTGTTTGTCCTGTATTTCAACCACCTGAGTCAGAGCCAAAAAAGCAATTGTCTACTACATATTTCAAACAGATGCTGAGGGGTAGAAAGGGTGACTAGAATTCACAGCAATAAAATGCTGGCTCTTTAAGTTCCCTTGAAGGAAGTGAACCCATAAAATTTTTGCTGCTGCCTTGTTTGTCCAGTTCTTTGAAGTATTTAGCATTAATTTAGCCTGCAAATCATTGCCACCTCAATTTTTCATTGAAGTATCAAAGCCCTTTAAACACATAACCTTAAAGTGCACAAAAATTGATTCCTTTAGCAGATGTATTCATTTAACAGTTATCCATTTAAAAAGGTTGCTATGGAAGCCAGTCACACACTATGCGCGGTATAGTTAGGTTTATTAGTTTTATCATTCTTAATTTGACTTCCACTGTGCAAGTGTGTTTTAAGTGGAGTTCTTTCATCCATTTCCTCCCCTACGTACTTTTCCATTGGTTGCTTCCATTGCATTTCCTTGTCGTAAGCCTTAGTAGCAGTCAAGAAAACCCTTCTGGGACCAACTGCAGATTCTACCCTCAAGATTCCTCTACCCTGTCCTGCCTGGCCAGTTGTCCAAGTAGAGGAATCAAGGCATTGTAAGCCACTGAGGGAGGGGTTAGTAGTGAGATCAGGGCTTGAATTGTCTTTAGTGGTAAATATTTTCAGACCCATGGGAGCCCCAGTACTTCCTAAAAGGCTGAAGCTCAAAGTCCTAGTGCTCTTCCCTTCCCCTCCCCCACGCTAAAGCTGAGAGCCCCGGGAACTTAGGGAAATAATAGTCAGTGACAATTTAAGTCTTTACTGGCACCTTTCTGCTGAGTGGTACAGATCAGAGCAATTTACTTTGGAGCAGTGATTTGGGGCCATTCTCGTTGAGCTCAGGTTGGGGAGCATGGGGAATGGAATCTGCATGAACAGGAATTCTAGCTGTTCAGTCTGAAAGACAGGCACATTCTCCAGTCCTCAGCCAGACGCCAATGTTCTAGAGCTGACAGTGTAGGTGTCTTGGCATACCTGTAGGGGGAAAAAACACTTACCATGGGCACCATCTACCTGGTATTGACATTTATACTTTTTTTTTGGCTCTACTACTGTTCTTGTGTCAGTTACCATCTCTTCTGCTTTCCTTTTTTACAGTCCATGGGAATGTGGCTAGGTCTACTGAGGAGACACATGACTTTAAAGAGGATACATAGGTAGTCCCTAGTGTAGGAAGAGTGAGTTTGAAGCTGAGGTCAGAATGTATATCTTGCCAGTCATTGATGCTATGATGCAGCAACAGATGAACCAGCCTGTTTCCCACTTGCTGGAAAAATGAATGCAAAAATTCATTGCAAGACACTTACAGTCATTATGATAGTAAAACAAAGAAACAAACCATGTTACAGTTCCTCGAGGAAAAAATCCATTTTATTAAAACTATATTTATATCACAGATGTTTCACAAATGCAAAATGATACTCTCCTAGTGTTCACTGTCACTGCAGCTGAGGATCTGCCCAGAGTTTTCAACAGAAAATTGAGTATTTTGCACACTTTACTGTTTTTAACCTCTGAGATGTGAGAGAGGCAGTTGGATATTATAGTAGCATCCATCAGCTGTATGTTTCAGCTGAAAATGAACAGCAGTAAATCACTTGATAATATTAGCATTGCCATCTTTAGGGTTCAGAGTTAACTTATGATTAAGGAGAGTGGGGTACTTTTCGCTTCTCAAGGGTTCTTTCAGCCTGTCTATAGCCACAGGCAGACAATATTGGTTCTTGAGTTTACTGTATTAAAGGCTATTCTTTGGAAGAAGTCAGAAGAATCCTGTTCAGTTGAAATATAAGCCTGAACCCCAAATGAGAATGCAAATCTGGATCTGAGCTTATCAAAATTAGGAGTTGTTGGATTTGCAGCTTTGGTATGAGACCCATCTTTCTTTCCATGTAATATTTTGTACTGTTCATGTGACCATACTAGAGTTGATCTGTAATGCATCAAGATGTTAACTGGAGAGTACATATAAAATGGCTCTTCTGGGTCAAACCAGAGATCCATCTAACACAACATCTTGTCTTCTAACAGTGGCCAGTGCCAGATGCTGTCATGTTCATGTTTTCATTTTGGCACCTTTCCCTGATAAACAGACTGTGAAGTTTGCATGTGAAAGAGAGCAAGAAAGTTAAGTGGGTTTTAAAACTGTGTAAAATACTGAAGTTAATCTGTAAAAGTATGTCTGTTGACAGATTGAAAAGAACAGGGTTTTTTATTATTTGTTTTCTGCACCAAACATTGAATATGTGAATTTACATAGTAATAAACTCAATGGATACATTTCATATTGATGCAAAAAACAAATAATGTTTAAACAGGACTATCTATAATCTACTATATATTTGAGAGAGTTTGTCTGTGTCTCTGTCTGTCTGTTGAAGAACTCCTAAAAGGTAAGAGCTAGGGCTACCAAATTCAGTATGCAGCTTCCTATTATCATAACTTAAAGCAAGGTAAGAATTTAGATGTGCCAGGAAAATGGGATGTGCTTGGAATGGGATTGCTTTTCATAAAACCATACAGAAAAGAGACAATCACCAAGCTGGTAAAAGGGGCTGACTGGCAGCACACACACCCTCTCCAAAACTGCCCCAGCTCTGAGCCTCCCAGGTGCCCTTTAGGGAAGGAGGAAGGGGTTGAAGCTTCCCTCTCTCCATTTTGTACAGATTGCTGGCTGTTCCCCTTTGTCAGGGAGTGAGGGGAAAGTGCACAGTTTTCTGCATTCCTCACTCTGGCTGGGGAGTGCAGGGAGCAGACGAATCTGGACTTGCCTTAGCCAGGGAACATGCATCCCTCTCCTTCTCTTTGTGCCTTAGTTTTTTCAGGTGTGAAAAGGGTGCACATACTTACTGCCTTATACAGCAACAAGTGTAATCTTTGAAATGGAGGGGTGAGAATGATTTAAAAGGGCTACATGTGAAAATAATAATGACCTCAGAGAGAGTTCAGGATGCAAGAAAAATGAAGACCATGCCCCTAGAAAAAAATAATTACATTAATTGTGCCTGGGGCTGGACTGATACTGGAGATGGGCCAGGGTCAGGGAGAATGGGTGCAGAAGTGGTTTCAAACTACCTTTTGTGCCCTCTCGTCTCACCTCAAACTGCTGTAAATACAATTTTGGCCTGGCTCACAACATCTACTTGCCTCTTTTCTTTTTCTGAAATTATTCTGAACATAGACTCATAGACTCATAGACTCCAAGGTCAGAAGGGACCATTATGATCATCTAGTCTGATCCCCTGCACAGTGCAGGCCACAAAATCTCACCGACCCCTCCTAGAATAATCCTCTCACCTATATCTCAGATATTGAAGCCTTCAAATACTTTGAAGACCCCAAGATGCAGAGATCCTCTAGCTGTGATCTGTACCCCATGCTACAGAGGAAGGCGAAAAACCTCCAGGGCCTCTGCCAATCTACCCTGGAGGAAAATTCCTTCCCAACCCCAAATATGGCGATCAGCTAAACCCTGAGCATGTGGGCATCACCCTAACTGCATGCAGTGCTGTATTTGGGCTCACATTCAAGGGGAGTTGAGAGTAAATGTAGCATAAGACCAGGAGAAGTAGTGAGTGCCATACTTGCATGCGGGGGAGGAGGTACAGGCAGGTAAAGCATATCAGTGTACAAGTGGAGAGGAGACTTCAGAACAGTAATGGGCAATCTAGGCTAGTGAGTGGGCCGCATGAGTGGCCCTCCTTCATTTCAGTGGCCACAAGATTGTCGTAACAAAGACAGTCTCCCGGATAGGGTAGTTTTGCTAACTGCTTTTATATCTAGAATTTGTGGGGGGTGCCAATTGAACCCCCGATGGGCTGCATGTGGCCTACCACTGGTTCAGCGCATGGGGGAGAGCTGTTTGTTTTGGTGTTTGATAAACCATGCATTCTAAAATTAACTCCGCAGTGGCAGGGCCCATGCTTTATGTAGGACCAAGCAGTCAAAAACAAATGCAAAAAAAAAAAAAAAAAAAAAAAACATATCCCCCAACAAAACAAAACTGTATGGTTTCCTGTTCCATTCAGAAAAATAAAATAGGACAATTCAAAATTCTCAATTGGTTGGTAGATATTCTTAAGACAAATTTTAGCATTTTCAGTGTGTGCAAAGAGCCCAACATATACATAGCATTGAAAAATGCTGTGGGTTGGTAATTATGAAGTGCAGCAGGAGATCAGGTTTAGCTTAAGGTTTCCAAACCCACTGTGATCAAAAGGGTACCAATGAGAAAGATAAAGTATCAAGTGGCAGTGTATATGCCAGACTGTCTGAAACCTACCTTTAGTATCTTGTTTGTACAGGGATTTGTCATTGCAGAATTTTGTTACAAAAAAGACTATGTACAGGCTTTTTGACTAGCACGCAGAATATTATCAAGAAAACTAATTCTGATACAAGAGCAATCACAGAAGCATTCTTTTTTTTTAAAAAAAAAAAGTGTGTGCAAGATCTATTTAACCTATCACTGTTTTATCTTAAATGCTGAATAAATTCTGAGAAAGCAGAACAAATAAATGGTTAGTTTACACACACACACACACACACACACACACAATCTTTTTAAATTGTATTATTTTCTAAGGGACAGTTGATCAAAATGGGGCCTCACACTTCAGACCAATTCAGTCAAGCCTGGATTCTGTCAGATCTCTTTCAGCAAGGAATTCATAGTGGGGTGCCATAGCTGAGGGAGGCTCTGCTTCCAGTGGCCAGTCATCATTATAATGTGTGTATACCTAACATGAGTTTGTCATGTCAGTGTGGTGCAGATGCCTTGCAAGGTTATGGAGGATGAGGTGGTTTCTAAAGTCCTTGTATCCCATTAAGGGCTTTTGTAGCTCAGAACCAAGATTTTGAATTCTCTTCTACAGTGAATGTTAGCAAGTGGAGTTTGCAGAGCATAGGTGTGATCTCTTCCACTGTTGCTGCTCATGAGGCTTACTGGTGTACATGTTAACAACTTCTGCCCTTGTGGAAGAGGCATTAAGACAAAGGAAGATTGAATTACAAGTGCTCTAAATTGAAGATAATTAAAGAGTGGATTATCATACCTCCATCCTTGCTTGAGAGCAAAGTACACTGTTTCCTGCGCATTCAGAGATGGAAGGTATTATTATTGTGGCAAGCTCCATGTCTGGAATGAATTCTGGATGACTATCAAGTTTGTCAACACTTTTAAAATATATCTGCAATGTGATGCCCTTGATTTTTGACAATTTTAGGGTATAGACAGATTCCTTACAGTCTTCATCCTTTCCTACTAACATCACATGTCTCTCCTGGATGGAGCCAGAGTCACATTTGTTTCTAACCTCCTCTTATTTTTTCCAAGCTACAGAACCCGTTGGTAAAGGCAAAGGCTGCATCAGTGGAAAAGGGATCATATAGATTAACACTGAGGTTGGCAAATACTGGCCCATGAGCCAGATCCAGTCTGCCAGGGTTAGCCCCTGTTAGGCCCCCAACCGGCAAATTTACCAGCCCCTAAACAGGGGGAACGCAGCTCCCATTGGCTGTGGATCACCGTTCCCAGCCAATGGTAGCTGCAACTGTCCGGATCTGCGGAGGTGCAGGTAAACATAGCAGCAGCGGCCCACCGGCCCACCTGGGGTTAACCCTAGTGATCCTCTTTCATTTTATTGCACAGCCTTCCTTATATAGGTGATGCTTGAATCTGAGCTTTGTCATGGTTTCCCTAAGTGGTCGTTGCATGTAGATGTGAAAGAAAAGGGGAGAGATTATTGAGATAAGTGGGACTCACTATTATTGTAGCCGAGATAATGAGAAGCAATGCTTATTTACCGCTCTCTTGATGGAACTAAGGGTACGTCTAGACTACATGCCTCTGTCGCCAGAGGCATGTAGATTAGGCTACCAGACATAGGAAAATGAAGCATCGATTTAAATAATCGCCGCTTCATTTAAATTTACATGGCTGCCGCGCTGAGCCGACAAACAGCTGATCAGCTATTTGTCGGCTCAGCGCGATAGTCTGGATGTGCGGGTGTCGACATCAAAGGCATTTGTCGACCACCCAGGTATGCCTCCTGGGATGAGGTATACCTGGGTGGTCAACAAATACCTTTGATGTCGACACCCGCGCGCCCAGACTATCGCGCTGAGCCGACAAACAGCTGATCAGCTGTTTGTTGGCTCAGCGCGGCAGCCATGTACATTTAAATGAAGCGGCGATTATTTAAATCGACGCTTCATTTTCCTATGTCTGGTAGCCTAATCTACATGTCTCTGGCGACAGAGGCATGTAGTCTAGACGTACCCTAAGTAACTGCTATGTAGGTTCTGCCCAGTTTACTCAAGATATTTTATGAGTATCTTCAGCACTGTAAAATCAGTGTTAACAAAAGGTCCAGAGGTATTTTTCAGTATAAGCAGAGGTTTGTTTCCTATCCAAGGACAGGAATCGCATGTCCATCAGTGCCCCGCCTTGAATCTGATTGTGAGCGATCCAGGGTATTGGCAAGGTTGAGGCCTATATGTCTCAACCTGAACCCGGAGGAACAACCCTTTGGTTGCTCTGGTGAGACTGTTCAGCAAAAGTTAGAACAATGGCTGGGATTTTTCTGGGATGGTCAGTGGTCCACTGGGAACTGGAAGGAGTCCACAGAACTGATTTCACATAGGACACTGAAGAGCCACCAGGTACTAAAAAGTATTGGTCATCTCCTCCTTGGACTAACTTTGAATCAACAACCTGAAGGTGGCACTTTGTATCCCATTCCTGAGCCATCTTAGACTGAAGCAATGCTGCAATGAAAATACCAAAAGAGAGCTGTGTTAGGGTACGTCTAGACTACCGCGTTTTGTCGACGGAAGTTTTGTCGACAGATACTGTCGACAAAACTTCCGTTGACAAAGAGCGTCCAGACACATTGAGTTCTGTCGACAAAGCAAGCTGCTTTGTCGACAGAACTCCGTAGTCTGGACGCAACGTTACAGGCAATAACACCTTCTGTCGACAGAGTTCTGTCGACAGAAGGTGTTATGCCTCGTAAAATGAGGTATACCAGCGTCGACAAAACTGCTGAGTTCTGTTGACGTTATGTCGACAGAACTCAGCGGTAGTGTAGACGCTGGTATAGTTTTGTCGACAAAAGTCCACTTTTGTCGACAAAACTAGGTAGTCTAGACACACCCTTAGACTGTTCACCTGCCCCAAACTCCTGCCTGGTGTATCGTCAGGTAACCAGGTCTACGTCTACACAGCAGTGTTATTTCGTAATTACTGACGTTTTTCCGAAATAACATAGTGTGCGTCTAAACTACAAGTCTTTATTTCAAAATAATGTTGAACTGGAGGACTTACTCTGACTCATGGTAACCCTCATTGCATGAGGAGTAACAGAAGTCGAAGGAAGAGTGTTCTTCCTTCGACTTCCTGCTGTGTAGACAGCACCAAAAGCTGAGAAATGCTATTTCGACTGAAGCTACACAATTGATGTAGCTAAAGTTGCATAGCTTAATTTGACTTTTTTCCTGCTGTGTAGACGTAGCCCTGGTGTTACCAGTGTTGGGGGTGGGGAGAATGTGAATCTTTGTAAATGAATTCACAACCTTTCTAAGCAGAAGTGAGTGAGTAGGTGGATGACTTAGGCAGCGTTTGTTAGGTAATTACATGAATACATAACTGAAGCTGTATGGATAACCCAGCTAGAACTTTAAGCTGCATGTCTCTTTTTATTCATAAGAAATATAATACTGACAGACATATTTTCCCACCTTTGTTATTATGAGAGCAAATGCCCAGCTCTGCCTCTATTTTTCACCCACCAAATACACATACAAATGTTTGTATTTATATAACTGTGCGTCCACTGTTTTGTGCAGGCTAAAGAGTATTTGTGAGCACAAATAGCTGTGTATTCAGCTCTTTGACTGCACGAGGAATGTTTGAGAGCCAAAAGTGGCAACTAATTTGAAGCCCACAATAAATGCTGAATCTGTGTGGAAGGAAAGCTGTGTGGAGTAAGATCTATTTTTGATAGTCTATATATTCTGTGTCAGAGTCACATAAGCTGTTCTTAAATACCATTGTGTGGGTTTTTTTTCTTTCACATATTTTCTTGATTGAACAAACATACTTACTGTGGCCAGGACAAAGAAAATTCTGCTCTCCATTTTAACAAATTATTCCATGTTCTTGCAATATCCTTCGTTACCAAAGGTATTGCTTACACAGAAACATAGATGTATACATATAAAATGCAATGTTCCTCTTCAAGACACAAGTGTAACCTAACAGAACTGATATTGTTTAGTGAGCTGTGCCATAATTTCCATGTTTTGGCATTAAAATGGATATCTCCTCATCTTGTTATATCCCCTTTGATCCACTGCCTCCGGCTGTGTGGTGGCACTAACAACAGAGGATGGGAACGCTATAGCTTTGCATGGCATCATTAGCTCCAAAGCATCAGGAGTATCCCCATGAGAAAAGGCAGCACTTTTGATACACCATGAAGGCATCCTGTTCCTTGTACCTTTTTGCATATCCTCTCTGTTGCTAAATGCCATGAAAAATGTTCTTTCTCCGAGAGTTCCTCACACATACATTATAATTTTTAAAATTATGTTTGCTGTCTTCATGGGTAGAGCCCTGCACAAGTAGAAAACTTGTACCCACATCTGTAGCTGCAAAATTGAGCCAGGGGTATCCTCATTGACATCTGCGGATATGAATACCCATGGCTATAAAGCAGATATCTGCAAATTTGTAGGTTCTAGGTCCGTGTTCCCTCTAAGCTGCAGTCTTACGGGGCGGAGCTGATTAATCACATGTGAAGCTGTGCTGCCATGCGATTTAGAGGGAACACTGTTCGAGATACAAAATTTGTATCCATATCTGCAAAAATGAGCTGCATCCCATGTTTGTGGATGCAGATACCTATGGATATCTGTGGATTTGCTGGGCACATTGGGTTCCTGTAGCATAGAAGGAGTAGGCTAATCAGCAATGGGAATTTTGTGATGGGAATTTTTATAAGAACACATCTTCCAACCCATTCCCATTCTTTTCCTTTTTCCTCCTTTTATACTACACCTAGCACCTCAGTTTTTAGCACTTCATAGTTTCTCTCAGCAATGAGACTATAGCATGTCAAAAGGAAAATTTGGGTGTGTTCTTGGTGTTTTTTTTCTCCCCGATGCATGTTCCGTTCAGGATGTATGTCATTGGCAATTGGTCAGGAGAAGAGATGAGAGTGCTAGTTTCCTGACTGTTTAAATAATAATTCTTGGGGAGGAGGGAAATAATAAATAAATCTTTCAAGATAGCCAATCAGTTTCATACCTACAGAATGGGAAGCGACTGTCTGGGAAGGAGTAAGGCAGAAAGGAATCTAGGGGTTATAGTGGACCACAAGTTGAATACGAGTCAGCAGTGTGATGCTGTTGCAAAGAAAGCAAACATGATTATGGATGCATTAACAGGTGTGTTGTGAGCAAGACATGAGAAGTCATTCTTCCGCTCTTCTCTGCGCTGGTTAGGTCTCAACTGGAGTATTGTGTTAGTTCTGGGCACTGTATTTCAAGAAAGATGTGGAGAAATTGGAGAGGGTCCAGAGAAGAGCAACGAGGATGATTAAAGGTCTAGAGAACATGACCTATGAGGGAAGGCTGAAGAAATTAGGTTTGTTTAGTTTAGAAAAGAGAAGATCGAGGGGGGACATGATAGCCGTTTTCAGGGATCTAAAAGGGTGTCATGAGGAGGGAGAAAATTTGTTCATCTTGGATAGAACAAGAATCAATGGGCTTAAACTGCAGCAAGGGAGGTTTAGGTTGGACATTAGGAAAAAGTTCCTAACTGTCAGGGTGGTCAAACACTGGAATAAATTGCCCAGGGAGGTTGTGGAATCTCCATCTCTGGAGATATTTAAGAGTAGGTTAGATAAATGTCTATCGGGGATGGTCTAGACAGTATTTGGTCCTGCCATGAGGGCAGGGGACTGGACTCGATGACCTCTCGAGGTCCCTTCCAGTCCTAGTATTCTATGATTCTATGAAAATATCATTTTCCTACTTCTAAGAATTGGACCTGTTCTGCAACTTTCTGCTAGATTAAATAAAAGAGCAAGTAAAAGCAGAAGAATCCCTTTTAGTTCTTCCTCAAGTGCAGATCCCTATGTTTATTCCATTGTGGGTGCACATAGACCTGTGCACCTGAGCCCAGAGAAGGCTTACAAATAGTGTCTCTGGGTCTAAGCCTCCACCCTAGTTGTGCCATGCAGAGGGCATAAGGGGCAGGGTGAACAATTAACTCTCCAGTTTCCTTTTTACCTCTCTGTGGCCAGCTTTGGAATCTCTAATGTCCGGAAAGAACCCTATTCAATGTTTTCCTGTACAGGCAGTCCCCGAGTTACGCGGATCTGACTTACGTCGGATCCGCAGTTACGAACGGGGCTTTTCTCGCCCTGGAAGACGGGAGCGGCGGGACGCCCAGATGAGCCGCTGTCCCACCGCCCGCGTTCTCAGGGGCGAGAAAAGCTGCTCCCCGTCTCCCTGGTCTGCTGGTCAGACCAGGGAGACGGGGAGCAAAGCCTCGGAGGACGCCCGCAGCGGGACAGCCGCGGCGCGCCTGGGCTGTCCCTCTGCGGGCGTCCTCTGAGGCTTTGCTCCCCGTCTCCCTAGTCTGACCAGGGAGATGGGGAGCAAAGCCTCGGAGGCCGCTCGCAGCAGGATAGCCGTGTCGCGCCTGGGCTGTCCCGCTGCGGGCGTCCTCTGCGGCTTTGCTCCGCGTCTCCCTGGTCTGCTGGGGGGGGGGGGGCGCAGCTAGTGCCCCCTCTTTCCCCCCCGCAGACCAGGCTTTTCTGCCCACGATGCCTGGGGCAGAGCAGCTGGGGTGCTGCCGGGTTGGGCCCGCAGCGCCGCTCCCTCAGCGCTACTGGACCAACCCGGCAGCACCCCAGCTGCTCTGCCCCAGGCGTCCTGATTCAGCCGCTGCTGGTCAGTTTCAGCAGCGGCTGAATCAGGACACCTGGGGCAGAGCAGCTGGGGTGCTGCTGGGTTGCTCCAGTAGCGCCGAGGAGCGGCGCTACTGGAGCAACCCAGCAGCACCCCAGCTGCTCTGCCCCAGGCCCCCCAAGTCAGCCGCTGCTGAAACTGACCAGCGGCTGACTACAGTAAGCCCGAGGCAGAGTTGCTCTGCCCCCGGCTTCCTGGAATCAGCCGCTAATCAGTTTCAGCAGCAGCTGACTTGGGGGATGCCTGGGGTTCTTAAGTTGAATCTGTATGTAAGTCAGAACTGGCATCCAGATTCAGCCGCTGTTGAAACTGATCAGTTACATACAGATTCAACTTAAGAACAAACCTACAGTCCCTATCTTGTATGTAACCCGGAGACTGCCTGTAGATATTTGAAGTTTAATATATAGTTAGTGAAGTAGTTGTAGAAGTTGAGCATTTGAAAACAACAAGGAGTTTGGGGAAACCTTAAAGATAACAATTTTATTATGGCATAAGCTTTGGTGAGCTGCAGCTCACCTCATCAGATGCATGAAACAAAAGACAAAGGAAACAGATCTTGATCTTCCATCCATATTTTTGCCAAGCACTATGGTATCTTACCAACTTCCCTAGGTGATGCAATGTTTGGTGATACAATCCTCCAAACAGTGTTGGTGCTCCCTCCTCAGCACCCGCTTCCTTGGGAGTCCTCTAGAGTGGAGCACCCTTAGTTTCCTGTATGGTAACTTTAATTCTTTGAGATGTTTGGTGGAGTTGCACCAAGAGCTACTCCATGCAGGCATGCATGTGACGTGCTGCTCTGCAGTCTCCAGCTGAGAGCTCTTGGGCCTGTGCTCATCCTACAGCAGAGCACCCCTAGGGACAAAACATGTCAAAGAACTCAAGTTAGTGTAGCCTTCTGCATGGCTACACTAGCATCAATAATAGCATCCCTGGGGAAAAAAAACATGGTTCACAGCTCTCAATATTGTGGCAGGGCAATGCCCTGTACTGGCCCTTTGAGGGGCTGAGACCTGGAGTCAGGAGGAAAACCAGCTGAGGCAGCTAACAAGGGCCCAGCTGGAGACTATAAGAGCAGCTCCTGGGAGCAGGAGGGAGACCTACCTGCCTGTCTGCCTGCAATGAGAGAGGCTTCAGCCTAGCAAACCCAGGCTCCCTGGCCTGAGGCCCTAGGGGCTGCAAGGAGGCAGTCATGGAGGGCAGGGCTCGCATGGAGGCAGCCCTAAAAGGCCAGGCTGCAAGGAGGCAGCCGCAGTTTGCAAGGAGGCAGCTGCGGTAGGCGGAGGGAGTTTGAGCCAGGGAAGCCCCAGGCCATAAGTCCGCAAGGCAGGGTTGCAGGAGGCTGTGACGTAATGGGGGTACCTGGCTGGTTTCTTTGCTGCTGGCTCTGGGGTAACCCCCACTGGCTGCCGTGGGTACCATGACCCAGCAAAACAGGATGAGTCACTATGCGAACCAGTATGGCCAGACACCCCCCAGGGAGAGGAACAAAGGAAGGTGGAATGCTGCCCTGGCTGGGGGGCAGGGCTGGAGGAGAGTTAGTGAGAGTGGCTGACTGGGAGCATGGAGGAGACAGCCTAGGGAAAGGGGCTGGAGTTTAGGGGCCCAGTCTCCCCCCATCTCAAGGGGGCCTGAGGCATCCTAGCCCAGCTCTGTGACCAGATTACATCTGTGCTGTGCTGTATCCTGGAGAGGGAATAAAGTTCCTCTATTCCACTGGCTGGTGCAGTCTGTTTGTGCCATTTCGGGGCTGCAGGAGACGGGGGACCCCCAACGCGCCGTCACAGAGGCAACCGGGCAGGCAGAGTGAGAGAAGAACTGAGGGTCCTAGGGAGGACCCGGAGGAGGAGCAGAGGAAGAACAATGACCCCCCCCCCCACCGAAAGGGGGCGTAGACCAAGATCGGAGGGGTCACTGCCGGAGGGCAGTGTCCTGAAGAGTAACACCTCACCCCAAGGGGGCGCGTCGGCGTTAGAGCCGCCAGTTCCTTCCCCAAAGCCACCCTGAGGGAAGAGACGTGTGGAAAGTGAGTCCAACCCATTACAGTATAAAAGATGAATACTTTTTTTTTGCCCTTCCATCAGAAGAGTCCTCAGATTTGTGGAGAGTCTCAAAAATTGTCAGTACAGGGTACTTCCGTTCAGTCTAGCCACTGCTCTCAGGAGTCTTCCCAAAAGTGTTTTCTGAAGTAACAGCATAACTCAGACAGGGTGTACCTCTTTTTGTATGGAGGCAATTGGCTTAATAGAGACAAGACACATCCGGAATTCACAGGATCAACCTCCTCACTACTTCATCTTCTAGCATCCCTGAGAATCTCTATGAACATGCCCCAGAGTGTAGATTTCATAGGAGTGACTTTACAGTCACTCAGAGAAAGGACTTATCTCCCCATGGACTGATTCCAAGTCACGAGTAACCTGAAAAATCAGATTATATATCACCTTCGGATGTAGGTCTGGATTTGCCCTACTGTCCAGGTCCTGTGGCAGCATGTGGTTTATGCAGTGCTGTTCAATAACCTCCACCTCCATTGCTTGCAGGCTTGGTTTGGAGCTGTAGACATAACAGCATGAACGCTGTAGTAACAGTCCTCATCAAGGGGAGGGTCCCTTTGACTCAGTAAAAAGATCCTGCACAAGTGCATGGGGTCATTCTTTTCCTGCCTGCCACACATGGCAGGACAGTTATTCCAGATGCCTCCTTGCTAGGTTGAGGGGCCACAAGGATGGTGAGAAAGCACAAGGCAGTTGGATGTCCCTCAGAAAGTCAAAGTAGTCTGAGATGCATACCCAGCATTCCTATCATTTAACCATTCTCCCCATGTTTGCATAGCATCAGACAATATAAGTATATTCTAGTAAATAAACAGGGAGGGGTGAGATCGATTGAAGTGGTCAGGTTATGGAACTGGGGTATCAAGAACTTGATAGCCCTAGCACGCCTCCACAGAATCCAGAGTTCACTGGCAGACAGCCTCTGCAGTTGCTTAAGTACCGACCATGAGTGGTAGATACACAGCTCAGTGGGATCTTAGCTGGAATCTGTTCACCACCCAAACAGGAAGTACAGTACATATTATTCCAGGGTAGTGCAGGACTAGTTCTCCAGAGATGATACTCTCCTACTCCTGGGGACACACCATTTTAATGACACCTTTACTGCTATCCCACTGCTTTCTTGAGGGTTATGAAAGATTTGACTAGACAGAGGATAAGCCATTCTCCTTGTGCCCAAACGTCCCAGGTCTCCTGCGTATGTTGTCTCGGCCAACCATCAACATTTATCCCTCCCTGATCATCTGACCTTTTAGTTTTTTGATTGAGTCATCCCAACCTGGAAGTTCTTTACTTCCCAGTTTGGTGCTTGGGTAGGCATGAAATTGAAAATGGTCTTTATTCTGAAACCCTGCAAGCTGTTGCAAAAAGGACTGCACCAGAAAATGTTATCTACCTAAATGGTAACATCTCTCTTCCCCTCCTCCTCCCTCCCTCTGAGTTAAGCACCACTGTATGTCTCCCAAGCCATGGATGTTTCTGATATTTCCATTACCTTCTCACCCTCAGGCTGAGGTCTTTCTTTTAACTCGACATGAAGTTCACCTGCTGGCATTTGGTTTGTCACCTTTCAGCAGGTGCATACTCTATCATACTGCCCCCAGGCTCTTCAAGGGCTTCCTTAGAGTTTTCCCACCCGTAATAAGACCACCCCTTCAACAACTTCTTCATTGTACTCTGGACACCGACCAAGCCATTTCTGAACTCTTCATTATCTCCTTGATGTATCATCTATCTATGAAGGTCGTCTTCCTCATTGTCATCATCTGTGGCAGATGGTTAGAAGAACTGAGTGCCCTGATGCCAGACTCTCTTCCTTATGCAGGCTCACTCTACAGGAGCACAAGCAGCCTCAATTGCATTACTTCAAGAGGTACCTTTGCTTGATATTTGCAAGGCAGCAATGTGGAGACCCACCCACACGTTTAGGAAACATAGACTCATAGAATACTAGAACTGGAAGGGACTTTGAGAAGTCATCCAGTCTAGTTCCCTGCACTCACGGCAGGAACAAGCACCATCTAGATCATCCCTGACAGATGTCTGTTTAACCTTCTTTTAAATATCTCCAATGATGGAGAATCCACAACCTCCCTAGGCAATTTATTTTGGTGCTTAACCATCCTGACAGGAAGTTTTTCCTAACATTCAACCTAAACTTCCCATGCTGCAATGTAAGCCCATTACACTTGGTCCCTGACTCCTCCACTGATGGGATAGTGGCTCTTCAAGCAGCCATACTACCTGCCACTTCTCCTCCTCCTCCCTGAGTACTGCTTGTCAGTCACCCACAGTGGAATGTAGGTAGGAAGTAGAGTTTAAAGGAGAAAGTGAAGTTATTTCATAACTGGAGTACTTTGAAGTGTGTGGTCCCTGACTGTATTCCACTACCCACCCTTCTTCACCCTCTTTTTCAGACCATCTCACAGTAGTAGTAAGTGGAGGAACTTGAGAAGCATTGGTTTGCACCTCCCTCTTTTGTATTCTTTGCAAAGAGCACAAAGCAGACAAGGGCACACTCGTGGGCCAAATACACCACGTGCAAGAATTTTCCATTCTCAGACACGTGGCATTCTCATTCCACAATGGAATACCGATAGTGACGACACCGCTTGAAGAACTACAGCTATGCAGGGTCCAAACCTTCTTTCTGTTTATTTTTCAATTTATTTTTAAAATAAATGACTTGTCCTTTAAAAAAAATAGTATGATTTGTGTACGATCAGGTTTTACATGCATACTATTTAAATCCAGTGACCCATTTATGTTCATATTAATAGATGTCCAGTGTGCTACCTTTTCATGGAAGAGAATGTTGAATGCATTTTTCTGGGGGGAGAGAGGGGGAAGAGGAGGAAAAAATTGTAGAAAGTATGGAAACCCTTACTGGCTTACTAGCTGAATTATACAATTGAATTCATTCAACATGCTTGGTATATCTTGTTCTTTCAGTATTGCCACTCTGTTCATCACCCCTTTTTAGTGCTTTAGGCATATGGCATGCAGTACATCCAGAGAAGTGTCAACAACGTGGCATATGCTGTTCATACTGATCTAGATACACCACTGAAAATAATGGGCTCAACTTTAAAAGGCATTGTGCTAAGAATAGAGAATGCAGCGATATGTAAATAGTTAATCAGCCATTATTTTCTTGTTTGAAGACTGCAAGTTCTAGATTTTAATTACTTTTATTATTTAGTTTGGGGTTTATTTTTACTAATACAAATTAAGAATGTGATCTTGTGATCATATTAATGCAGGTGGATACCTGCACTAGGGCAAAGCCCAACTAGCGTTAATAAGCGGTGTGTGTGTGTGTGTGTGTGTGTGTGTGTGTGTGTGTGTGTGATGAAACAGGATGGGAACAGCACATGGTCGGCTTTCCCCACACTGTCCCACCCATTTGCTTCAACCCTAACTTGGGGAGACCAATTTTTTTAAAGGTAATTCCGTCATTCCATCTTTGGTCTTTTTCCGGGTACTGCCAGCAAGATCTGTTGATTGAGGGGTGGCATTAGTGATATGAAAAATGGATCCCAGACCACTCAAGGCATTTTGTGTAGGCCAACAAGAAGCCATTATAAGGTCATAGTCACATTAGCTCACTGCTGACGTGTCCCAGTGCTGCAAATGGACACAACGCAGGCAGATTGTTATGACCACATGAAGATCCTTCAGTGTCAATGGGACTCAGTGGACCAAAAGGATCCCTCTAAGGACCAGAGGCCTGGATTCATAGTGGTGCCAAAGGTGGAAGGCTCTGTATCCTGTTCCCAATTCCTGGAGCTGTCCAGTTCCATACTCCTTGATGCACCCTTCATTCTCTCCTCCCTCCCTTTCTTCCCCCTCCTCCCCAGAGTGCCAATTATTTTAAAATTAGGAACATTTTAAATAAATGTTTATTAGGGGGCTGTGCCCCTGTTCGCTATACTTGCCAAGCGTCTCTCCCCCTCCCCCAATCTGTCCACCACAGCCAGATCGGGGCCTCCCTTGTCACCTGTGCCACAGCAGGAGGGGGAGGGGGGCTGCCACCAGCCCTTTCTGTGGCCAGATGGGGGCTGGACCACAAGCGGGGCCAAGGTCAGGACACTGTGGCCAGATGGAGGCTGGGCCCCAATTGGGCAGGGTGTCTGGCTGGGGAGGGTACAGGAGCAGGGTGGGGTCTGGGTGTCTGGCCGGGGGGGGAGGAGGAAGGGTGTCTGGCCGGGGAGAGGGTGTTCCTCCAAGAGGGAGGGGGCAGGAGCAGGCTGGGGGCAGGGTGTCTGTCCAGGGGGAGAGGGCAGGAGCAGGTTGGGGGTGCGTGAGGCACTGGGAGTGCAGGATCTGAGCATGAGGGGCTGGGGAGGGTACTTACTACTTTTCATACTGTGTGCTGCTTCTAGGCACTGGAGGCTTTCGACATCCCTCTAGTGGGGAAGCTGTCTCTACCTGCTTCCGGTCACTCTGCGTTGCCCCAGCCTCCTCAGGGTCAGAAGGGGAAGCAGTGGCCATGGCTCAGGGTTCCCCCCCGGTCCTTCCTCGGGAGCTGCCCTGGGCTCCCCTGTAGTAGGGCCAGGGGACAGCAGTGGCAGCCGCCTCCGGCCCTGCTTCTACTCCCGGGTCCTGGGCCCTAATGCTAACTGTAGCTGCCTGCCTTGGGCCAAGCACTTGGGCCACTGCCTGCCTGGCTCTTCAGCCTTGGGCACTTCTCCCCCCTCCCTCCCAAGATTACAGCACCGGCTTCCTTGGTGGGAGGATAAAGCCCCAAGGCTCCACACCAGATCCAGCTTGGGGGGAAGCGTGCTGCTCCCGTTCCCACAGCAGTGTGTATGTGCTTCCCTGCAAGCTGGATCTGGCGCATTATGATGTCACTCTGTCTTCGCACAGGAAAATTAGAGAGAGAGAGAGAGAGAGAGAGAGCTGTGCCCGAGAACTTTGCAAGTACGTTTCACCTTTCAAGTAAACGATTTGTGCTATATTCTGGGTCTTGTTAGCTGTTAGTTTTGTTGAGTAAGACTGGCTCTGAAGTGCAGAGAAGCAGTGAGTGGAGAAAGACATAGCATTCCTTTCCAGGAAAGAATAAAACTTCTGTTATCTGGTTTTAGCCATTCATGATATTCATGGCACTATGCAGCTCACAACATGGGCAAACCAGCATAATAAAATATTTGGTTTTAATCTGTCTTGAATACTCAATATTTTGTGTATGTTTATGAAGGTTAATCATTAATAGCACATGTTGTTAATAAGTAGACGTCTTGAGCCAGCTTCTGAGACCTGTTAGTTAGTGCATGAATTTTCTAATTGATGACAATACTTGTAACATGCCTAATTATGAAGTCGTGTTCAAATCAAACTTTGAATAGCTGAAGAATTCCCCTCTCCCCTTATGTCAGTGGCAGACATATATCATTCCAGTGCTTTTCCTTTCTGATTTTTGTCCATAAATATTCATTGGGTCGTCTTTTCTGAAACATTTATTTGTACTGAATTTCACCGCAGAAGTTTGGGTGCATGCCTTTTTTCAGTTTTACAAAATCAACACAAACTGCTGAAATGGTGACAGCCTCTCAAGTTGTTGCACCACTTTGTCGTACTCCAGGTGAAGTACGTGAAAGTGATTATAGGTAATAAATATCTTTTTTTTAACTTATTGCAGAGGCAGTTTTTTTCCCCTGTTAATGATGGTAATTTGACTTGGTTGAAGGATTGCAGTTCTTAAGAATTAATGCCGCAATCCAATTCAAAGATTTAAAGAGATCTAAGATTTTTCACAGGTCGTGTGCTAGTGAATGTGCTCCTATCACATAGCAGCTAATGGACTTGAACAACAGTCTGTCATTTGCTGTTACCTCAGTGTATAGCAGCTTTGCCCTTGATAACAAGTATACTTTCCTAGCAGAGCAGGTTATTTAGTACTGTGGTATATTTGTAACACTTTTAAGAGATAGTATCCTATTTCTAACAGCCGTTATGACTGTATAAAGTGAGGTTACCTTTCTGACTTTCTTAATTACGAGTTTGAATCCTAATATGCTGTAAACTAAGGTGTTTTGTACTCTAGTAGCTGCCTTCTAATTCTTTCTTCTTTTTTTTTCAAATATGGCTTAATATATACATTTCATTTTCACTATAGGTACACACAGGTTAATTACCTAAATACAAAAGTAACATGCCTTCCTCCCCGTAAGTTCCCATTATTTTTAGGGGGGCATTGTTACCTTTTAACAGTGTTTAGTAATGGCTTATTTGTAAATGATGTTAGAAATGCTCTAATTTCTTGATCCTATTATGTCCCTGGGTATTAAAAATCCTATTTTAAGGTAATTAGAAGGATTCTCTTCCATTTAAATGTGTGTTCTCCAGACAGTGTCACTCTATACTTTGCACATAAGAACCTTTGTTCTTTAATTAGAAAAAAGACTAGAGCTCATTAATTGTGGATACCAAGTGATGCCTGCTCAAATGGGTGAAGCAATAATACAGTTGAAATAAAGATTGAGCCTACCTTGAAAAATTCTTATATTTAGTATTGATAAGTGATACATACTCTTGATTAGGGTACAAATTCCAGTGAATCATATTAAGACTTGTATTGAAAGCTCTCTCTTTAGGAGATGGAATCCCAGTCAGATACAATAAATAAGGCATGAATTGTACTGGTACAGTGTCTGCCATTCTAAAAAGTCAGCATTTGTGAACAGTCGTCACACAACGATATCTGAGATACCATGATTTTCCCCTGTACTTAGCAAAAGGAAATAATTGTGATAACTGTGTGATAACTGAATGGTTTTGATCATGACCTTATGGAGTCAGATTGCGATGAAAATAATATTTTAATTGCTTGCTTGCAAACAGGATGTCTTGTAAATGTTTTAATACTTTATACAAGTTTATTTTGGAGTATGAAGACATGTGTACTGTGTCCTTTAGCTTTTTAACATCTCACTTGCATCCCCTAGGGAAGAAAACGCAAGAACTTTGAAAGCTAAAATACAGTGCTGTTTACAGAAAGATACATAGGTATATGATGGCCGTAGACCTGGGTACTGGTGGTCCTTCCAAATATTCAGCAGGTATTGCTTAAATTTCAGGCTTCTATAGATTTGGAGTGAACTTCTAGTTTTATTCGTAAGAGCAATTCTGAAAGAGAGCAGAAGCTTATGGGAGCTGATCATTTGGATTTTTTTCACATCAGGGGCCAAGTACTTGTATTTCTCTTGCTTCACGCATATAATATTACCCTTTCACTCAAATAGGGATCATATAAATTAGAGATGTAACAGGCTGATTAGATCATGTATCCTTTCACTCTGCCATTTGCAGAAGTAGCAGTGTGACATCAATGTCTTCTTAGATGATGAGCTTTCGTGGGCCAGACCCACTTTCTCATCATCTAATAAACCATCTTGTTAGTCTTTAAAGTGCTACATTGTCCTGCATTTTGCTTCAACTACCCCAGACTAACACGGCTACATTTCTATCACTATCAATGTCTTCTGCATCCATACAGTCACAGTAGATGCTGCCATCCTACCACATGTCTATGGGACAGAACTTGTACCATGGTTTACAGCACAGTTGAAGCCAGGTGCCCAGGTGCTGCCAAATTTTATGCTTTAATATTTGCATACATTTAACATTCTGATTTTTGCAAGTATTCCTGAGAAGTTTCAAAAGATGAATCAAGCAGTGTGGGAAATAACTTGAAAAGTAATCAGCTATTAGAAGGGTGAACAATTCTTTTGAGGAACGTCTGGTGGACCCTGTTCAGTTTCATCTTTTATCTCCTGCTGGCCTTTTCAGCTCCTCAGCTCAGACTTTTCCTTAAGCATCTGCCTTTTTCTCCTACCTTCCCACCCCATTTCTATCCCCTCCACCTTCTTCTCACTTTGGGCACTAAATAAGGATACAATTTTCTAATGCTAATGGAAATTCTTATTCACAAAACAGAGTGTTTCAAAAGTGAAGAATAGGAGATCTGCCATGTAGAAGTATGGGTTTGTCTTCTGTTTTAATAGCGTTATGAATCAGAAGTGGTGACTTGTGCTGGGGGAAGGACTCTTCACTCGAATGTACTGCTTTCTAGCCTGGTCTGGCTGGAAAATGTGTTTTTTTTTTTTTTGGTTTTTTTTTGTAACTGTCTATGTTGTACAGCTCTCCGTGAGAAAGAAAAATAGTTTTTTAAAATGTAAAAAAACCTGTTCTTCAATTGGCTATGCAAAAATCTTATTACTATATTTATTCCAAACCTGCACACATAATGTTCAGTCAAGGAGAAAACAGCAAAAAACAGTTGTTGATGGACTTAGCAGAGAACTGGATTAAATAAGCATTAGTCTACTGAAGCTGATTACAGGAATATGAAAATGCAGTATCTTAATGGTACATATTTTCATGTGGCAGCTCAGTTGCCTTTCATTTTGCAGCTAATATGTCTATTCTTATGAGTCATTTACTTCTTTAATTACCTTTTGCAGGCAAGGCACCATGGTATATTAATGTGAATGATTTTTACTGCCAGTTTATCATACAATGCCCCAGAAGTTGAAAGGCGTAATTGACTTGGAAGAGCAGCTCATGAAGGAAACAATATTTAGTTGACAGTTTTCCTTGTACTCTCTGTTGACGTTTATGAGTTTACACTATGCTAAAGGAGTAATAAACACAATTTTCTTTCAATAACAGGAAAGAGTAGCTTCTAAACTACATTTGTGAAAAACAGATTTGTTCATTTCTTGAATAATATAAAATAATGTGTTTCCAGTGTGAAGACACACACAAAATTGTCAATTGAATTAAACTTCAGAAGGTGCATTTATAACCAACCTGAGAGTATTAGAAGATATTAGTATGTATATGAATCAGATCAATCTAATGAATATTTAAATTATATACTGATTTGGAGAAATCCTTTTCAAATCTGGAGTGTTAGTTATTTGGTGGCCTCTTCAATGGGAAAGTTCGAAGACAGTGTGCAAGTCTGTTTGCATAGGAGGGAAAATGCTAGTCTAAGAGCTCTTGCTAATGAAATCCTAATTCACAGTTTACTTGGGTAACTTCCCTTAACTTTCCCCAGATTATAAGCTTGTGAAAAATTGAAAACACAGGATTGCAATCTGTCAAAGTCTGAGTTGCTTCTGGAATGATACCTTTATTGAATTGACCTTGTCAAATAGCAAATTCTCTTTTAATACTTCCAAGGGATCATACAAAAAGTCTGATTAATCATGTCATCCACTTTAATTAATTTAAAGGCACACTTAGGGCTAGCTTTAAGCTTCCACATTTCCAGTCTTCGTATATTGATGCAAACTCTTCTCTCCTTGGCTTGGAGAGAGTTAAACTTTTCACAGTTTTTTGTGATTGTTTGCAGTTCAGCCCTGTGCAACATAATGAAAGTTTTTGAGCCATCTGTTGTTAAGCTGGCGGTGAGCAAGGCCAGTATATCCAAACAAAGTGCTGGCCTGCTGTAAACTGAACCTGTCAGTTTAGCATAGCTTTGTTGACCTCACCAATGTGCAGGGCAGCCTGTGGTACCAGGCGCTGGCTGTGTATATAGCTTAGAAGGGAACTACTTGGGGGAGGGGGGGAGGGACACCATGTTTACTTTTTCCACTTAGTGTTCCTCCCACAGGCTTGAACTAGTTTATACTAAATCTTTAAATTGACATTGTGTTTCTTCCCAATTCTGAACCTTTTTTGGTTACCAAAAAGGAGGAAAAAAAATCCCCCATTGCTGGCATTTTGAACTTTTCAAAAAAAGACTTCAGAGACGGAAAGATGTGCGTGTCTCTGACAGATACGGCCACAATATCATAGCTTGCTTTCTAGGCTGCTATGGTCACCTTTGCTGTGCATTGTTTAAGACCAGTTACTCATTTGTTTCAGCGTTTTGGGACAAGGTGGAGCATAGTAAGTAAGCAATGAGTGCTCTTGTGTGTTTTGTCTTAACACGAAACGGACATTTCATCCAACAATGTCTGGAACTGGCCTCCTTTCCATTTTTTTCAGTTTTGTTGTGGTGGGTTTGTTTCCACTATCTGATATTTCAGATTCTAAGACTTGTCTGACCAAAATCCCAAGGATCAAAGCTGGAAATGGCTGGAACATTCATGCTTTTTTTTTTCTTTCATTTAATATGTCAAGCTTGCCTGATTTTTGCATTTCACCCTCTTTCTCAGTGTACTTGTATCTTTCCTAGTCTCCTTGTTCCTCAAATTTTCTTCCCCTTTTTTTCTTCCTGAGTGAATGTTTATATATATAGTTTTTGTCTAGGAGACAGTATATGACATTTTACCATACATTTTAATCCATGGTAAACAATTTGTGACTGTTTAAAGGGTTGGCAACAAATCTCACTGTGACTGAGACAGGAAAATAAGTGTTCCCTATTTCTAATGTTTGCTTTTTGGACTCCACCTCCAGTAAATACCTTTGTGCTTTGACCTCTGCCAGAAGTCTACTTTATTTTCTATACTTCTGGCATACTTATTGTTTGTGTTTTGGCCTCTTTCAAGTACATTTTAGTGACCCAACAACAGCTTTGGAAAGCAGTCTTGTTTTCTGTGACCCAAATGCTGCAGTACTTCATAAGTAAACGTTTTTCTTGCATTAAGACCTACATAATTTTGGCTTTGTTGTGTATACAAAACATCTCTCTTGTGCAGTTATATAGTCCACCCTATTACATCCATTATTAAATATATTGCAGCCAGTCAGTAACTTCAAATGGTATATATCATATGTAGGGGAAGCTCCTCAGTATTTCACTGAAAGTAAAGGAAGAACAAATAAAAGTCATTAAAATCAGTTTTTTATCTTTATTTTTAAACATACAAGAGAGTTGAATTCCACAGTAAAGGGTATAATATACACTGGCCCAGTCTCCCAATAAATGATGTTTCAGGTTACATTCTGTGTCATATGTTTTAGATGCAAGAAGTCTATCAGTGGTGAAAAACATTCAGTTTAAAATTCAAATAACTGCACTTACTAGGAAATCCCATACAACCCTAATCTGTTTGTAAGGTGACTGACACAAAGTGCTTTTTGTTTTAAGGTAAAAGAAAATATAGCCGGGATAGGGTTTCTGGTATAAATGTCAGGTGCAATGCAATGTGTGTTCACTAAAGAAGTTGAGGAGATAACCTTGGCATTTAGGGCATTGCCTTTTACAAAATGAAATTGTATTTTGTTTTTAAAAAGTAGGACTACATTAAGAGGTCACCTATTAGCTGTGTTTTTGCTGGCTGTCTGAAACTCAGCTCTACTGTCTATTAAACTCAAACCACTATGTAAACATTCCTGTGTTGTTCCTGGTCTCTACAATGGCCAAGGGGATCAGGTTTCACCTGCCTGCACATCTTCAAGCAATTAGAGCAATTAGCTTGAAGCCATTTCACATTCAAGGTCTGCTGTGACATTCAAGTCCAGAAGAAATCTGGAGGGAGGGGGGGAAACTTCAGAATATAGAATGGACACTTTTCAAAACACATGAATAAATAATTCACTTGTTTTTTGTATTTACAGCCACTGAAGCATGCCGTTGTAGGGCTTCTGAACAGTTATGCAAAGTTGTTGTTACCAAAAAAGCATTTTAACTTGATAATGAAGTCCTGCCTATGTATTGGTGTGGGTAGGGGGGAGGAATATCAACTTAACTTCCAAAGATAATTTATGTGATATGATGTTGTCCTGGTAATATTTATTGACCTCACTCGCATGTAGAACACCTTTTTTTATTATTATTATTTACGTGGGGATTTATATTTGATGGTAATATTGTCAAACTGCACTCATTCAGGTAAATGTATCAGTTACATTGACATTCAGCACTGAGTTTAGTGATTCTAGCAGTAAGTCTTCAAAGCTGCTATTTTTTAAAAGGTTGGAGCAGATTAGTGGTGACCTTAAAAGATTAAACTAGTACAGTTTAAAGATAAATAATCAGCCTTTAGCACATTAGATAGCTACATAAGCATGACAGAAGGTGACTTTCTTCCAACAGTTCTAGAATCCAGGAAGCATTTTTACATTTGTAACTTGGCTACACAGGCAGCGCTTCACAGAAAGCAAGACATAAACTGATTACAACACTTCAAATTGGTTAATGCAGTTTTAAATCCACAGTTTTCCTGTTGGTTTATTATGCAGAAGAAGGTAATTTTAAAAGCTATGCCCATTGCAAAAGAAGATCTTTCTTTTCTGTCCCAGAGGGTGTTCTTAATCAGAACTAACCGCAGGCTAAATTATAATGTGGAATTCTGCTGCCCTTTAACCTACTGCCTGCTCATTTGGTGTTTGCTAACAAGCAGCTCTCAGTACAAAATTGTTTGAGAATTACTTTTTTCCTTATATTTGCTGACTTCAATTAAAAGAAGCAGCTTATTGGAGGTGGGGAAGTTAAAATATATAGATTTCCTGGGAAAGTTTTAGCAATAGTTTTCTTACAAGTCATCCCCATTACTTAGCCATAGACTAAGTGGTGCGCACAGTTCAATTTCAATAAAAATTCTATCATGAGCTAATATTTCTGTAGTGATGGGGAGGAAGAGAGTTTAATGCCAGGCTAGTAACTAGCCACTTCTAGAATGTTCAGACATGTGCATCCTAAAAGAATGGAAGAGCAAGATTACTCATCCCTTGAAGATTTGATTTCCATCAGTACATCTCTAATTCTACCTGTTACATTATATAGGGGCAAGCATGGATAACTAGACCATATTATAAACTGATATTTTGAATGAGGAAGTAAAGGCGGCATGGTGGACTTTTTATTTTATGTTCAGAAATATTTACTTAAAATGCACATTTGGCAAATTAATTGGCAAACATAAGGTGAGAATTAGTGAGTTATTAAAAGACTCATTGCACAATGCCCATTTTCTCCTTAAGTTTACATACTGTAGCGGAAACATTGTGGTACTTAACTTAGAAAGGAGATGATGCCTCTGTAAAGCAGATCTTTCCATTTTTTTCCTAGCCTCGTCTTCTGTTTCTATGATCTGCCTTTTGAACTGTTTTTGTGGCTGATCAGTTCCACCTAATATGTCTCTTGATTTCTGCTATTGTAATACTCAGACGACATGCTGTTCTCTTCATTTTTATAAGCTTTAGATGCTCCTGCCTGTCATACTCTGGCGGTTTATCTTCAGCGTCTGGATTTGCTTTCAGACTTGCATGTCTATCAAGCTGCTGTTGCTTTGAATGTGAGATCAAAAGAAGATGAATTCCAGTAAAAAATTTCCTTGTATGAAGAAAAGATTGGGGCCTATGTAAACATCCCACTGACAGCTCCCAATGAGTTATTTTAGCAGAGCATTAGCACCCAGAATGACAGACAGTCCAAGACTACATGCTAAATAACAAATCAGTCCCTTCAACGCAGCTCATTGCCACAACAGCAATACATTTTCTAAAGGAATCCTGTTCCATCTTTTTTTTTTTTTTTTTTTTATTGAATATGGCTGTTCGACTGTTCATCTCTTTACAAGCTGCCTGAGAGTGCCAGCCCTAGTTTACTTTTCTTGACAATATCTGTATCATGTCACCAGCATGACAGAAGACAGGACTTTGATAATTGGGGTGAGAGACAGTCAGTGAGTCATCCTGAGTTAAATAGGTAGTTTGTTTTAGTGAATGAAAGGCAAAGGTACAGAAGAAAAAGCATCTGCTAGAATACCGAATGCATATTCCTAAGATGTTAGAGCCCAAGAGCTGCGGCAGGGGTGGTGTTTGTTGTTGGTTTTTAACATATGAAGCAGTTTGAAAAATAGCTATGAAGTCTGACCAACCCTAAAAGACAATTTTAGACACAAAATTCGGCACTGCAGAAAGTAGCAGTCTAGCAAACTATACCTAGATATGAATTTGCCTCTGCTGAATTCAGATGAACTGAATTTTTGCTGCTGTTTGGTTTAGTTCGGGGCAGACTTCATTCTGTATGTTTCTGTGTATAGACAGGGTGCTTTTCATAATGCAGAATTAATAGATTTTTTTTGTGATTGTTAAATACAACTTTGAAATTACCTGCAAGCTCCTGCTGATCTTTCAACTTTGCAAGTGAAGAATTACTTAAGGAATTCTTGTGGTTTCTTTGTCATTTAATAAAAGCAGACGTTGCTACTGTGGAGGCAAACCTCCCGTTGTTGCCTACAAAGGGCAGTGCTCCAGTGTGTTTTCCCTTCAGTGTGCGCTTCGGCTGCACAGCGCTTCCTGTTTATTCAAACATCTTTTTACCATTCTTCAACCCCCGCTTCACAGAAACAGCCAGAACACATCTACAGCAAGAAGACGGAAATCTAAAGACAGACAGTAAGAGCTTACTCTGTTAAACTCTTCATTTTCTCTGTAAGTGTTCAGAGAAAAGAAACATGTAGCTGGGGTTGAACTTTTAACTTGCGATCTTCCTCTGTGGAGGCATTCTTGCAGTGTAAGAAAATTTCTTAGCCTAGGTTTTTAGAGCAAAATAAGATGATTCAGTTTGTTTACTGCCTTGTTGGCCACCATCGGGAATTTTTTTTAACAGATTTTTTAAGGAAATCTGGCTAGTTTTAACTCCTGGTTTGGTGCACTGTCGCTTTGAAATGTATCTCTGGAGCATATGCAGTTGTGTGGTCACTAGCCTTATGTGGACTGACTTTAGCCTAAAATCGATGTATGCTCTTTATGTTTTGCGTGTTTTCCTAACATCTTCACAAGTAAAAGAAAGTAAAGACGGCAATGTTTGTACTCAGAAAGCGAGAGGCTTAGAGTCTGTGTCTGCAGAAATGTGTCTTTGTGTCATCCCCCAAATCGTTTGCTCTGTCACCATTTGTGAACCAGTCTTGCTAATATTTGTACCAATTTCATGCTAATAAAAATCGGGCTGCTGAAACAAGCATGGCTATTATCTCATTCATATGACTGTTGTTTAGACTGGTGATACTTCAAAAAGAAAAGGGAAGCCATGCTCACTTTTGGTGACGGTTGTTAACTTTCATGTTAGGGGCTTTTTTCTCCAGAGCTTCAGTGTTAATGATGAGGGTATCTGTGCATCTCAGCACTTTTTCAAAGGTAGCATTGATTCTCTTGTGTAATCTGTGTTTATAACATGTATGTGTATCCTTTTTGTTCAGCTCACTTGCTTAATAAACTATTCAACGTTTCCTTGATATTCTCCCCCCTCCCTTGAAAGTCCACCAAAATAAATAAGTAACTTTTTATGTGATCATTCATATACTGGCTATAAAACATAAGAGGAAATGGAAAATATGTAGCCTGACCTATGGAGAAAATCCATCCTCACTGAGGCATTTTCTGCCTTTGTGAGGTCCTAATACACTTTAAAATTTTAAACTGTAAACTCCCATCTTCCTGGAAAAGAGAGCGAGTGAGCGAGAAGAAATCGAGCTGTGTATTCAGCCAAACCACAAGTATAACAAACCTATTTTTAAAATATATTGCTAGGCTGGCTTTTTAATGTTCAGAAGTTGTTCTACTTTGCAGGGAAAAAATGGTGTTTGTGACTGCCTTAAGGACAATTTGTTTAACAGTAGGAGTAATTGCATGGGGAAAATGGAAAGAGTGACTGAAGTTATTTACTCAGATGTTAGTGTAGGTGTGGGGCAGAAAACTCACTGTGGGAACAGTGGGGCTGCTTTTCTTGGTATCTTAGTCTATTTGATGACCATCAAATTTCCCAGCTCGCTGGTTTTGTTTTTTCTGGATGGCATGTTTGATTATTTATCAGAAGGGAAAGGGAGTAGCTGAAGCAAATAAACATGTGACCAAGCTGTGTTTTGTTTTCCACCCAGAAGGCCGTGCCCTTTAACAGATATACAGAAAATAATAAGCGTATTATTTTATGATAAAAGGAAATTGTGTGTGTCATTTTTTTAGCAAGTCTCTTAACCCTTTGTGGTCTGTGGCCTCCACCTTCTAAAAGCTGCACCTGGCAGTTAATCCTTTTCTTCTTTTGTTTGTTTGTTTGTTGTTGTTTTGGGGGGGGGGGTTGTCAGTGAAATGTTACTACAGCTAATTTGTTCAACCTTTTGGATTTGGTAGATTTTTTTATAGTTATTTCTGCTTCAGCATCTCGTAGACTTTTTTTTTTCATTATAGTTAGGTGGTTAATTAGATCAGAACAACTTGCAATTTTGTGGAATATGGATGTTGACTTTCGAGCAAAATATTGACAGCTCTATTAGCTGTCCTGATATTGCTTCAACGACTGCCACAGTGTGGAATTATACCAGTAATAAATCCATTTCAGACACTCCCTCTCTAACACAATTCTTAATACTATCCTGGACAGTATGTGGCTTCTAATCAGTGTGTAAAAGAATGTTAAATCTATATTCTATTGGGGGGGGGGGGGAACTATAAGCTAAATCACTGTTGAGAAATAAAATGAGGGGTTGTCTGATTGCTGGGAAGCAGTTGAGTGTTTTAAGGTGCTTTTACTGGATTTAAAGGAAACACGTAAGCTTGACCGTGTTATACTTGGGTACAATTCAGAGAGGGTGGGAGGAGTTGTGTTACTCCTGCCTTGCAACCTGGGGTACCTCACAATGCCTGACTGAAATAATTCTTATCTGGGCCACATACCAACAGCTTTCCAGCATGCAAGTCACACCTTGAGTGTCTGTGTGTAACTGCAGCTTCCCAGCTGCAACGTGGCTCTCACCAGCCTGGGTCATACTGCTTGGTGACCACAACGCAACCAGCCCTCACTTTTCCCCCAGAAATGTTTGTTCTATATTGCCCAACCTTCTCCTGGACAGTGCAAATATTGTAAATCTATTATTCCTTGAAGGGGATAATATACAATTTCATAATCTTTTTCAGTACGTCTGCACGGCAGGTCTATTTCGGGATACTGAAGGTATTCCAAAATAGCTACCCCACGTCTTTTGAATGTGCCCACTATTTTGAGATTTATTTCAGCATCCCTGTAACTGGCTAAGGGATGTTGCTGTGTAGATGCGCCAAATTTCAATATACATTATTTCAAAATTTTGTTGAAATAAGATACGCAATTTGCATATCATATTTTGAGTTTAGGGTGCTGTATAGACACACCCTTATAGAATTACCCAGACATTTCATTTTAAACACGTTTATTAACTACAAAGAGAGAGCTTTTCAGTGAGTACAAACAATGAGGCATAAAAGTCAGAAATGGTTACAAGAAAAATAAAGATAAAATGCTTTCTTGTGCCTACCTTAACAAACTGTATTAGATTCAAGCAAAATTTCTCACGATATGCTGCCAGCAAGATTGACCAAACTCTTCGACTCAGGACTCCCACCTTCTCCTGAATCCAGTGAATGTTTTTATCTGTCATCATAGGTGTAATACTAGACACAGATGGAGTGGGATGTGTTTGGGGAGTTTGCCTCTGCTTTTTATAGTTTCTGTGTCTTTTGCAAAATATTTCTGGCTGGAAGCTCAGAGACAGAGTCTGTGTGGAAGGATGTTCAGTGCTGTCTTTTCCCACCTGTTTAAGTTTCCTTTTGTTTTCCTTTCTTGATTCATGACTGCTTACTGCTTAAATGCAAAGTGAGGCAAATGTACACTTTTTTGTTCAAAACAGGCCTGTTTGAAGTTGCTACTATGCGAGCATCAAACCTCACACAGGGAACTCATATTACATCATGTACAGTGTTGCTACACATATTTTATCAGGACAATACTGACCAGTAAATTATGAGTTTACAAGTAATGTGTAGGGAGTGAATTCATGGGTTTATTCTGTGTCACTGACATTTGTGTGAAGGGAAACTGAGATGCAGTTTGTTTCACATTGTGCAGGTAGGTATAAATTTAATAGACTGACTTGCTTTCAGAATCTCTCTTTGTCTCTTAGAATTGCATGTCAGTTCATGTGTTTATTCGCTCCCCTCGTCTTTAATACTAAGTGACTTGCTACTGTACCTTAGGTGTATTATCTAGGGTACGGGTGCTTCTTTTTGACAAGGACCTAGATTATGATCAAAAAAGAAAAATTGCATGATGCTTTGAAGTTGCATGAGGAGCTGCACGTCAGAAATGGTTCCTAGGAAGGACTTTAGTCAGGACAAGGCAGGGGCTTTATGAAACTAGTTTGAGGAGGGTATTCCTTGCATAACTGGCTTGGTTGGGAGCACTAAGAAGTTTGTGCAGGAAATGGACAAATAGGCAGTAGAGCCTGGAATTGTATGTTTAGTATAAGGAGAGAAGATGACATGGCAGAACACAAGAGCAGATGAGTAGAAACTAGCTAGGTACGGATCAAAAGCTTGGATTTGATGTAGTGTGTGTGTGGGGGGGGAGGTAGCAGAGTTTCTGAGAGGGCTTTTGGTAAGGTCAGAACAACAGGTCAGAAAAAGGTTCTTAGCATTAGAATTTTGAATAGACCCCAAGGAATGAAAGGTGGATGTTGGGAGGACAGAGAGCTAGAGAATGCCATAAGCCAAATGAGAGATTATGAGAGTGTCAGAGGTGTAGACAAAGACTAAAGGCCGTATCTTACAGATGTAACGGAGCACACTTCAAACACCACCACAATTTATGGATTTTGATAGTGAGCAGAGTCAAATATGACAGCCAAGCTATGGGCCTGAGTAACAGAGTTTAAGGTGGTGTCAACTAAGGATGTAATAGGATAAATAAACAATTACATGGTTAACTTAAAAGTCGGGGTTAATCGGTTACTGCAACCAGTTTTATGCAAGTTCCCGCCCCGCTCCCTGGGAACCAGCTGCCACCCAGCACTGCTGCCTTTGCGTCTTGGCAGAGGTAACAGAGTGAAGCGTCGGCAAGTGCATGCCAGGAGCCGGCTCCCAGCATGCACCAGCTCCTATGGAACTGGCTGCAGGTGCGTGTATCCGAGCAAAAACATCTCTTGTGTCAGCAGTGCCAGTGAGTGAAAGGGAAGACAGGAATTAGCATATCAGGTTGGACCCGTGGTCCATTCAGAATCCCCCCCCCCCCACACTCCTTCCCACTAGGGACTCATGCCCTGCAAGAGGCTTGGCACGCTCCTCCACCCCAGGCCAATCAGCTCTCCCCACTGCCCTGCCAGGAGCACGTGGCGCTTTGAAGCGCCACACACTGCTCGCACGGTGGGAGGAGGCTTTGCACGCTCCCCGCCCCCAGGCCAATTAAGACCTGGGGGCGAGGGAGTATGTGAAGCCTTCTCCACTCTGTCCCCGCTCTGCTCGCAGTGTGCAGCACTTTGAAATGCCATGCACCTACTAATTGTTTTGGGGTCAGGGGAGCAGAAGGGCCTCTGCAGGCTGGATTCACCCTCTTGGCGGGCTGGATCCAGCCCGTGGAGGCTCTTTTGCCCACTCCTACACTAGAGGCACCTTTTCTGTACTATACATTGTTGTGTAAACTTTTATCATGTCTCCTCTTATTCTCCTCTCTTTAAATTGAAAAGTCCCAGGCTTGTCAACTTTCTTCCCATATCTTCTCAGGGCTCTAATAGTTTTTGTCACCTGTGTCTGAACCCCTTCCAGTTCTGCTTTACCATTTTGAAACATAGAGTTACTAGAACTGTTCTAAGTTAGTGAGTGCCACCGAGTCATAAAATGGAATTGTAATATTTGTGGTGTTATTTTCCATCCCATTATTTATGGATCCTAATATTGTGGTTGGTTTGTGATTCCCTGCTGTGCAGTGAACAGTGATTGCATTGAGATGTCCGCAGCGATGATGAAGTCTTCTTCCTGAGTGGTTACAGATAATTCAGAACCCAGTAATGTATACGTGTCGTTAAAATTATTCCTTTCAGTAGTCAGTGCCTTTCAGTTGTTAATGGACAGTCTCTTGAAAGTTCCTACAGTCTTCACAAGTCTCAACTAATCTAGATAATAGTTTGTTACATGCAGGTTTTGCCACTGTGTTTTCGATCCCCAGATAATTACTGAATTTGTAAAAACAGTATTAGTACGAGTAGAGAACTTAAGGCTTTTTTCACATTTTTGCCATGTTGAAAATTGGGTTTTTATTCCATGAGCCTCTGAATGCTGTTTTGCCCTATTATATAGGACAACATGAAGGCAGCCCCACACAATATACAGGTCACATCATTGCCACCAAAAGGCTGTTTCCACTTGTCCATGACCTCTTATTGGAGGAGAATTTCCTTGACTTCTGATGCCCCAAAAGAATCTGCAGTGGCTGGTCTTCCAAATATTCAACAGTCTGATTCACTTTGGCTAACCATGGAGAATATCAGAAGCTGATTCATTTGAGCCTGAGAAAATTGTCTGGAAATCTCAAGATTTCTTCATCCTTCAGACAGTTTGGTTCAAGTTCAGTATGCATTATAAGCAAGGCTCTTGTCAGGTGAGTTTCATTCTATCAGGAGGCATTTGCCCAACCCTTCTTTCTCACTGGGATAGGCCACAAACATTCTGGGCTTTGCTGTGTCAATAGAAAGGGAAATTTGTCTTGATCTTTGAGCATCTTTCACCAGGTGATTTCTGAGTGGCTCTGAAAAGTCTCCATGGTGAGTCTTTGACATAAATGAGAGAAGTGTGGAACAAGTGCTTTTACTGCATTACTGCATGTAAGAGGGCTGCGGAAGATTTCAGACGTGACTAAAGAGTAGAATTTTGTTAGCGTCTCTTGCTACCATTGGTGGTCCTAGATTCACTGGTACCTTTGGCCTAGCTGGATTGGGCCCTGCCTCTCCTCCTCTCTCACTTCCTGTCTGCTGCCTTTCTTTCACCTTTCAACATTTATGGAAAGGACAAAAACTCCCTTCCTCTCCCTACCTGCCAACTTTCATTGTTTCTGAGCAGTTCTTGCATAGCTGGCAACATCTGAAAATGACAAACAGAGCTGTGTGAAGGCAAATCTTTGTCTCTTCTGAATGCCGGAAAGGCTTTTTTGAAGCAGAAGCGGCATAGTTCTGCTGGACAGGGACAGGATTTAGGGAGCCAGGCAGACCCACTCTGCGAGGGATGCCAGCGGGTCAGGAAGCATCAGGATTTAGGTCAGGGATGGCCAAGAAAGGACACAAGCACTACAGAAGATACTCCAATGCTGATGACAGAGTGACTGTTCTGGAGGGACTCCACTGCCTGCTTTTCTATGATGCTGGAAGAAAGGATTCTTATTTCTTCTGCCACATGTTTCCTTATTTCCAGAGAGAAACTTCTCCACACACAGCGATGCTTTTGGGGAAGGATTTGGGCCTGTGGAAGGAAAAAACACATCTTTTTGTCTTCTCCATTGACATCCATTAAGCTCGGAGACGTTTCAGGGGCACATAGTGGTGAAAATTATAAATACTTTTTTTGCGGGGGAGAGGAACTGGCCTCCTCTGTGTATAGGTAGAATATAAATTGGTTCCTGTATTGCTCCAGCAAAGGAATCACTCAGGAAGTGCATAGCTACATCCATCTGCCCAATTCAGGCAATCAGGGCCATCCAATCAGCATATTTTATTTAATGAATAAATCAATTTTTATCAAAGCTTCTCCTTCCACTCGGCACCAATATACAGAGTGACTTATGTCCCCTTATTAAAAGTTAGCCTTCCACAGAAAACTGTGCAGCAACAAATGGGTGGAGGGCAGGTGAAGAGTGGAGGAGAGGAGGTAGGTCTGGGGAGGAGATGAATAGGGAAAGGAAGGGCAGCCAAAAACAAGGGTTAACTGAGGAGTAATAGAGCAAGGCTGAGATGAAAAATCAGAGATGGGGTATGAGAGACAGAGAAATGGAAGTGGAGAGAGGTGCCATTGCATGTTTTCCTGGCAGGGAAGGGGTTGAGAGCAATGGTTTAAGAGGAGCAGAGGAATCAGACATTACAAGAAAACATCCACTTTTCTTTGCCTATCTTTGGGCACTGTCTCTTTTTTGTTCCTTTACAATTTGCTAGCTGGTTCTGCGCCCCTCCCCTTGTTCTGCCCCTCCTAGAGGAAGCATACCAGGTGCTGCAGCAGCTGGTTTGCACCTTTTTTGCCTCCTGCTCTGTTCGCCCTGAGTCTTCTGATCCTCAGCTTCTCTGTGGTGCATTCCAATGTAAGAGCTCACTCTGCTGCCAGTCTCCCACTACACTGGTCACCCCCACCTGCTGCTCCAAGAAGAAAGATGCAGTTAGGGAGGAGTGGGAGTGAAATTAACAAATCCGGAAGCTGTCCTGTCTCCAGACTTCAGAGCTTGGTAATTGCATTCTGCAGCTCCCATCCTAGGAAGTGTGGAGCAGAGCACTGTATGAAGGTGCCTGGAGGTGGGGACTGAGAGAGAGGAGAAAAATATTGGCTGAATATGATCCTGCATCTGAAAACGTAAAAGCCCTTCCTGGGCATGACTGAATAGAAGCAAGGAAGGCCACCACAATGCTGTTAACAGCCACATCTGATACTGACGAGCCTTTTTGTGTCTGAAACACTGCAGGGATTTTTAAAAACGGTCTAATTGTGTGGAAATATGCCTTGATATAATTCTTGCAAGATCAGGGAGGAATGTCTCCACATCTGGAAGTCAGGGTTGAGGTAATGTTCTCATCCCAGCCATGGTCTTGTTTTCTTCTTTTTTTAAGTGCATAATTAAAATCACGGTAAGACCGTGATACTGGCAAACAGGTGGATTACTGCTTCTGCTAACTATGCTCCTCAGACTGTCACATTACTAGCCTTGATTACTGGAAACATGCTGCTTAGATGCTACTGTCTCGCCTCTCTTAGAGTAGTTTCCTCAAACTGTGGGCTTATTGGTGGGCATATCTCTCTGCCTGCCAAAGCCCACATGTGGGGCACAATCCGTGACCAAGTCCCAAAAGAAGAGTTGTAAAAAATGATTCATGCAGGAATTGAAAAGCACATAAGGATTTTGTTCTGTATTGTACATAGCTTGTTCTGTGGCCTGTCTGACACGAGTCTGCATTTCTGATGGAAATAACTATCAACTATAAAAAAAAAATGGGCAGGGGCACAAAATGTATGGGGAAATATTTAGGGAAACACTGGAACTAGAGCAAGTGTTCCTGCTTGGAAAAGGGGGCATTTGAGGGATGTGGTGATTGAATATGAAAAGTGCTGGCATGGGGACTCTAAAACTCTTGTCCATCTTTTTATTTAGTGTGCTGATAGTCAGAAAATCCAAATTCTCACATGAGATTTTTCTTTGATTCCCAGCGAGAACTTTTCAACGTGTACTTAAATCTCACTCTCACGCCTTTCATCAATTCATAAGGGCCTGTCCTATCTGCTCTTCTGATTGCCTTTATATCTATGCTTGGCAGAACTCAATTTTTTTATAATTTTGATGGATGATACCAGTGTTTATTTTTAAGCATTACTGTCAATTTTATTTATTTAAGTTTTCAAAGTTGTGGGAAATTACGGGGGAAGAAGAGAGGTCAAACAATATTTAATTAATGATTGTGACTGTTGAGATTCAGGAAGTTAAAGTTCTGTAACTGTTAAAACACTGTCACTATGACATGTCAAAATGTAAAGTAAATACCCTTAAATCAAGCTCAATAAATTCTCCAGCATTTTTCTTACTTTTCCTATCTGTAAATTTCAGTTACTACCAATGGGCATGTTATCCCTTCTGTCTCTGAATAGTGAAATGGACATTTACATTTACTGATACAGTTTCATTTACCGATTAAAAATCTAATCCTGCCAAGCCTGTTCATATCATAGGCCATTATTTTTCACACCGTTAGCCCTATATTGAGCGGCTGGGACTCAGCAGGGTTTCCCCTTCAGTGACAACTCATGCTCGTGGGGGGTTTTGGTGCTAGCATTGAGTGCAGAGGGTCTTTATATCCTCTGCTGTTAATATTCCCTTTCTTCTTCTCCCCCTCTTTCCCACCTCCCCTACCAGTGGTGCCCAGGAAATTTGAAGCCGTGTGTAGGGAAGAAAGATATTTGCTGTCTGCTTCAGGGCTGTGGGTTCAATTAAGAGAGGAGTGGAAAGGTAGATTAAGGTTGTGGAGGCCTCCCTTGAACTCTTATTTCCCTTCCATGTATGGTCCCCCTGGAGCTCTTTACCTGTTCATCCTTGGCCCATGGGGGTTCACATGTCATTCTCTAGTTTGTCTGAGTCAGTCTTACTGTATCTGGAAAAGCTTTGCGGAGAGAAACAAGCTGAAGTGTGGTAGACCTAGACCCCGGCTACTCAAACGGCATGTCCTTTTTTAGTCAGGTGTTTAATTATTAGCTGATCGATATGAATTAGGGATGTTACATGTAGATGAATTAACTAATCGAATAATCAATGGGATTTCCATCGACTATTTGATTAGTCTATATGGGCGCCTTCGCTTTTGCACTGGGAGCATGAAGGAGTGTGGGGCTTTCTTTTGAAATGTACAGTTCAAAGGCTGAAGTGCAGCAGGGGGAGTCCCCGCTAGCCCCACGCTCCCTGCAGCTCCTCAGCCTTTGAAATTTATAAGAGCCCCAGTTGGGATCTTGTACATTGCAAAAGGAAGCCTCACAGGGAGCCCGCTCCCTGTGGCCCTCAGCCCTTGAAATGTATAAGAGTCCCGCTGAGCCTCTTGTACAGTTAAAAAGCAGAATCACAACAGAAGCAGCGCAAGCAGAGACTGCTTCCGTCCCCGCTTGTGCCGTTTCCCACTGTGCCTCTATATCCGCAGCTCCCCGTGGAAACGGTGCTGGGGGGAACCAGCTTTTAAGTTATCTCCTCCCTCCTTGTTGCCTCTCTCTGATAGAAGCAGCAAGGGGTGGTGGAAACAACTAGTTGCATCACTAGTCGATTAGTTTCTTACATCCCTAATATGAATATTAAGAACCTGGAGGGTGAGACTGAAGCTCATTTGCTTTCATAAAAATAGAGTCTGATTGGGAAAAAAGCAGCTTGAGAGCTACTTCCCTAGTACACTGGCATCAATGGAGGAAGAGTTAACAAAAGGCTCTGGAGGGCAGGACATTGTAATAATATTTCCAATGTACTGTTCCTGTATCGATTGTACACAGCACTGCACATTTACATGGCCCTTCTGTTTGTAAAAACGTTTTTATCCCTTTTTCCCTAAAATGTTTTCCACCCTTTCATCCTCTTCTCAGATCAGCAGCTGCTGCTGTTCTGAAGTCTTTGGAGTTTCTCCAGATTTATATTGGGAGCAAAAATTGGTCCCCTAGTCTTGTGTTTATGACTTTAAAATTATGGTGGAAATTGGAAGAATGAGTTGCTCGTAATGCAAGTGTTCAGAGAGAGCAACAACATCAGCTGTGGGAGAATAGGTGTCCTGGGCAAACAGCTGAGGAATTGTATTCTGCCTAACTTGGCAAAAACCAAAAATCTTGCCCTGCCTATCTCAAAAGGGGTAAGTTGTCCCCCTCCTGTCCCCCGTGTGGAACTAGTTGGCTAGTATTTAGTGGCTGTTGCCTTCCATCCCACATGTGATTGTGTTCAGTGGTTAGTGAAGTGTTTCCCTTATATCTTTTATAATTTGAGCATTGGGAGCATTCGATGATAGATGCTGCATCGACATTATGCTGAAGTCGATGGTAAAACTCTCCCTGGGTTCGATGTCACCAAGACTTGGGGACTTGCTCTGTTTCTTTTTACTAAGTCTCTGAAATACAAGATTTAATTGTCTTTCTAGATGTAGACACACTGACCACTGCACACTTACAAAAGAGCGTGCTGACTGTTTGGGGTCTGTGTGAAATGAGCTTGAGGTGGGCTCGGTCCACTTTCTGACACAGAGGCAACCATGTCATGTCGCCAAAGCTTTTCTCACAGCTGGCAGTTAGCAGTACCAGGACCTCTGCTTCCAGTCTTGGCAGAAGCAAGTATCAGATATGGGGTAAGGAACTACTCTCTCATTCCCTGTTGAACAAGATGGGTGAGCAGGCCTGCAAGAGGAAGATAGCTGTGTAATAATAGGTCCACAGATTGGTAAAGGCCTTTTTTTTCCTCTCCTTCGGTGACAATCTAGCGCCCTATTAGCACTGAATTCATGTACAGGCAGTCCCCGAGTTACGCGGATCCGACTTATGTCGGATCCGCAGGAACGAACGGGGATTTTCTCGCCCCGGAGGACTGGAGCGGCGGGACGCCTGGTCCCGCCGCCCGCCTCCTCCGGGGCGAGAAAAGCTGCTCCCCATCTCCCTGGTCTGCTGGGGGAGCCAGCAGACCAGGGAGACGCTGAGCAAAGCGGCGGAGGACCCAGGGCCGGACCCGCGGCTCTTCCAGCTGGATCAGCTGAGCTGGATCAGCTGGAAGCGCCGCGGGTCCGGCCCGGGTCCTCCACGGCTTTGCTCCGTGTCTCCCTGGTCTGCTGGGGGGGGACGCAGCTAGTGCCCCCGCCCCCAGCAGACCAGGGAGACGTGGAGCAAAGCCCGGGGCCTGTGGTAGAGCAGGTGCGGCGCTGCCAGTTGGTCCCGCAGCACCGCTCCTTGATGCTACTGGACCAACCCAGCAGCACCCCAGCTGCTCTGCCCCAGGCGTCCTGATTCAGCCGCTGCTGATCAGTTTCAGCAGCGGCTGAATCAGGACGCCTGGGGCAGAGCAGCTGGGGTGCTGCTGGGTTGGTCCAGTAGCGCCGAGGAGCGGCCGCGCTACTGGACCAACCCAGCAGCACCCCAGCTGCTCTGCCCCAGGCGTCCCCAAGTCAGCTGCTGCTGAAACTGACCAGTGGCTGACTACAGGAAGCCCGAGGCAGAGTTGCTCTGCCCCAGGCTTCCTGGAATCAGCTGCTAATCAGTTTCAGCAGCAGCTGACTTGGGGACGCCTGGGGTTCTTAAGTTGAATCTGTATGTAAGTCAGAACTGGTGTCCAGATTCAGCCACTGTTGAAACTGATGAGTTTCAGCAGCGGCTGAATCTGGATGCCAGTTCCGACTTACATACAGATTCAACTTAAGAACAAACCTACAGTGCCTATCTTGTACATAACCCGGCGACTGCCTGTATAAATAAAAAGGTGCCTTCTACTCAGGAGATGATGTGTTCAGAAACGGTCTTGATGGCGAATCTTTGTGCCATTGATGGCTGAGGGACTGAATTCACTCTCACCTTAATTTCTCCTTTTATCCTGGCTTGTTGTACGGTACTGGCAGCCCCAAGAGGTTTCTCAAGCCAACCTGTAAATCTCAGCCTTGTGCAGGCGTGTCTGCAGGAGAGAGGCGATCCAGAACTGAGCTAGTGCTGAAACTGTCTCTCGAGGAGTGATTGTCGGATGGTATTCAGTGATGAGTGCGCGTGTGGTGATGGCTGCTGTTCACTGGGGTTAAATTGAGATCAGCAAATTTAATTTCCAAAGGCGCTCCAAATGGGCTTGAAATAGCTTCTGGAGGAAGGGAAAAAGAGGGCTAGTGCTTTCCCTGCTAAGCTAACCATCTTTTTCTTTTACACACACACACACACCCTTTCCCTTCCCTACACGTGTGATGATGACTGTGGATTAGACTTCAAAGTGACATAGCCGAGCGGGGTGGCTCATAGGTGAGGGTGGAGTGAGAATTTGAGGAAAAAAATTGGAGGAAGACTAAGGGAGTGGGGAAAAGTTGTACTGCTGGAAACCTACAGGTGTCTTGGTGCAGCTCGCAGTAAGCGCCCTACTTGAGAGCCATTCCTCACCATAGGCAACATTCCCTGTTTTAGAGACAGGCTCTTCTGTTGTTTGGTCTCTCTTGCTTACTAAGTCATTCACAGGAGAAGATACAGAAAATGCTGCTTGGTGCCACATTCGATTGCTTGCCCCAAGATGGCCCCATTACTCAGTGTTTGTTGCCCTGTGGTATGGTCTCTTCCTTCCTCCTTTTGTTCTTCCTTCCCTCTGACATATTCTCTGTGTCTCCCTCCTGCAACTCACCTGCTGTTCTCACCCTTTGCTTCCCCAACCTGATTTGTGTGCTTCTCTTCTGCTCTCTCCCCATACTGGTCTCTCCCTGTGGGAAGTATCAGAGGGGTAGCCGTGTTAGTCTGAATCTGCATAAACAATGAGAAGTCCTGTGGCACCTTATAGACTAACAGATTTATTGGAGCATAAGCTTGCGGGGTTGCTCTGAAAACTTTGTCACCTCCTGCCCCCACACCACTAATTCTCAGTGCAAGGAGCAGGGGAGGAGTTGTGAGGAGGATTTCAGGCTCATCTGCTGGTACTTGTGAAGAGACAGGAAAGAGTTGCATAAAGTAAACAGGTTCAGTTCTGCCCTCATGCAGTTGCAGGGATCTCAGCAGCTGGAGATGGTAGGGAAGGAGAGTGGCCAGCTGAGCAAGGGTTTGGCTCTGTCCTTGCTCAGTTAGGCTTACCAGATGTCCTGATTTTATAGCAGTGATTTGCAAACTTTTGTACTGGTGACCCCCTTTCACATAGCAAGCCTCTGAGTGCAGCCCGCCCTGATCAATTAAAATCACTTTAAAAAATATTTAGCGCCATTATAAATGCTGGAGGAAAAGCGGGGATTGTGGTAAAGGCTGACAGCTTGCAGCTCCCCTTCCACCCCCACCCCGATGTAATAACTTCATGCCCCCCAGAAGGGTTGTGACCCCCAGTTTGAGAGCCCCTGTGTTTGTCTTATCCCCTACCTGCTGTCCCAATTTTTCACACTTGCTCTCTAGTTGTCCTGTGCTCAAGGCTTTACCCTTTAAGCACTTACCTATGGCATGGGAATGGAGTACGGTTGCCAACCCTCCAGGATTGTGCTGGAGTCTCCAGGAATTAAGATTAATCTTTAATGAAAGAGTATGTCATGTGATGAATCCTCCAGGAATACATCCAACCACAACTGGCAACCCTAGAGTGGAGAGCTGCTTTTTAGCTACCCACCATCCTCCAAAACTCCACCTGACCAGCTAATTGACTAAAGCCCTGAGCTTGGGTCATACAGTGTGTGGCTCCCCAGCTGCAGGGCAGGACTGTTCCGCTTGGAGAGAGCGGCTTTAAGGCTTCATGATCACAGCCATCAGCAGCCTGGCTGCAGAGAGCTTCACGGCCAGCTTGAGTAGAAACCAGTCGTTTCTTGCACGGCTAGTTGTTCTGGGAATCTTCAAAAATTTCTGGCAGCCAGGTTTAGTTGTGCAACCTCTCAGCTGCCAGAACGGATAGAATATGATCATATCACATGAAATGCATGCAAGGTCTGCTATAGCAACTGTATTTCAAAGAGACAACACATATGGTGGCTGGTTCTTTTTGGAATATTATCTATAAGCTGAAGATGTTTTATTCAAAAAGGCTGTAGCTTGAAAGGTTAGGGATGTGCTGATTGTTTGATATATGTTTAAATAGAGGCTCCTGTGTGGGATTTTTTTTGGGGGGGGACTATAGAATATAATTACTGGGAACTAAAATGATCATTTGATTGCACATTTCTCTGGAATTATTCTTCTGCAGACCCAGTCTTAATATATAATAATATGTTGCACATGTACTGTATGGCATTTCTTGTCTGAGAAACCCAGAGCACTTTGCAAGTATTCATTAATTAAATAAGCTGCACAACACCCCATTAAATAGGTGAGGATTCTTTGTCCATCCCCATAAACCATGTGAGAATCTCTTTTCGGCTCTGTTTGAGGCAATTTAACAAGTAACCAGATTAATTACATAAAAATAGCTGGATGTGCAGGAATTAATTTTTAATATAATTTCAAAGCATTTTAAAATTTTACGTTTTCCAAGTTGCACAAAATTATGAGATATAAGCATTTTTCTGTATTGATTTACATTTTCACAGTTGTGGGAAATAATTGAGGGGTTAGATACTTATTTAAAGTCTGTAGGTGTTGGGATTCAAAAAGCTAAAGCTATCTGTTAAAAACACAAATTGTCAGCATCACAAGTCAAAATGCATAAATATCCCTAAATCAGTCTTTAATAAGTTCTCAAGCAGCGTTTTCTTTCTTTATCTATCTGTAAATTTTGATGATTTTTAATGGAAATATAATTTTCCATGTTTTGTGAGTATGGTGAAAATGACATTTTCCAACATTTACAGTTAAAATCTAATCTGTCCAAGCCTACAAATAATGTTTTGCCTTCCCTATACATAGCAAGTTCCACTGAAAGATCTCCCAGTCATTTTTGCTGGATTTTATTAATTCATGGCCAATAGAATCTTTCTCTATAGGCTAAACTACCAGAGTAGTTCCATGCACACACACATAACTACGAGTGCACACAATTTATTTGAAGATATGATTTGTGCACGTAGTTGACAGCTTCTCACGCTCTTTCCCCCTTTAAGGATCACAGGACTCTGCTACACATGCACATCAAAATGCCATTTTTTCTGTGTGTGGCAGGTGCCCATAACTTTGAATGGCTATCCCTAAATCTGGAGTCTGGTTTTATGTTTATTTTTATCCCACCAATCTCGGCTGGAAATCACAGCCACCTTTGAAATTTTACGAATGTGACGAGGACTTGTTATTAAAGTGCATATTGAAAACAGTGATGTGAAAAGAAGGCAGGATATGGGGGAGGGTCTCCTCCATAGTGTACTGTCAATTCAAGCATTCAGCCAGGCTACAGCAAAACGCAGAGCACTCCAAGCACCTAATTCTGGAAGGGGCTGAGTGCTTTTCTAAAACCCAGTGTGCACCTTCCTCTTCCTCTGAAATCCAGGGAAAGGAGAGAGACAAAATCCTTAGCTGCACGCAATAAGCACTGGGTGCTGATGAATCTGAAGGAAAATATTTGTGCCAACCCTATCTTGACCCTTTTGTTCTGCCCCACTCCCAGCTTGATTCACTGCAGTGGTTTTCAAACTTTCTTTTCTTGCAACCCAGTTGACTAGAGTGCAGGCAAATGATGCTGTTGCCTTCCCTTACTTCTTGCAGGAGCAAGGGTACCGGCCGCCGACAGGCACCTTCTGAGTTTGATTTAGTGTCTCTTAACTAGTCCCGCTAAATCAAACTCTGGAAAAATCATTCACTGCAGTGTGGTTCTGTTTAGTGAAGACATGGCCTTTGACTTGGCCTACCCCGATGTGCATTGCCATGATGGCTGGGCCAAACCTGAGTGGCGCTGAGACCTTGGAGTTTGCAGTGCCTAGAGCAGGGAGGGGAGCATGGCCAGCTCTGGCGACAGGAGCTACAACATGACCCTTTGAAACATTCTGGCAACCCGATTTTGGGTCCAGACCCATGGATGGAGAAACCCTGGTTTAGAGCAACCCCACGGACTAATTCGCCAGAGATTGATTCCTGTAGTGCAGTGGTGCTACAAGCAGTGGTGATTCCTCACAGCATGAGCACTGGGGACAAGGAGGGAGAGATGTAAAAGCAGGCTTTACTGGCTGTTGGCCATCTGGAGGTTCTGTCCTTCCAGGGAATCCCATACGGGCCAGCTGCAATGACTGTCTCAGGCCCCTTTATGAGGTCAGGCTTTGGCCCTGAAGGTATGTGTTCAAAGGTTACAAAAGAACAAAATCTTGCTGTTTTGGGGCAGCATCCTGTGAGGTGCTATGCATCCCCACCAAGCCACTGAAGTCAATGGGTCCCTTCGCATGAAAATTTCTCCTCATCACCAGGCCTTTCCTGGCTGATCTAGGAAACAGGTTGTGCCTTTAAGATGTTATACTTAGAAAAAGCCATTCATAACGTATGCCAGTACTGAGACCCCCTAAACAAATGTCATTCCTCTATTGAAGGTGCATTAATTAAATGTCTCCAGGAGCATATGCAGTCAGAGTGTGGCAGTCACACTCCCTCCTTCCATACAGACATCTTGCACAGGGACCATTTTTCTTATTTTACATTAATGAAGTCTTCAGTCTGCCCACTTCTACACCTACACATGTACTGAACATCTCCAAGGAGACAGAGAAACCCTGAGTCCAGCAATGGTGAATCCTCCACTGAGCCAGCAGGCTACAGTCCCAGGCAATTCTTCGAGGCATCTTAATTTCCAGATGTCTCCCTGCAGACAGTCTTTGTCTCCTGGCTCTTGCAGGCAGGCTATCTCCCATGGCCCTCTCCTTCACATCTGAAATGCTGGTGAGTGCGCCAAGTGTTTGCAAATGAGCTTGGCAGAAGGATATTCTTCCCACTTTCCAGGGGTGCCAGTAGTGGGGAGAGCAGGAGAGGATAGCTGCCCTGGAACCCAGCGATTTAAAAGGGCCTGGGGTTCCTGGCCGACCATTACCATGGCAGCAGCAAGTGCCCCAGACCCTCTGAATCGCTGCCAGAACCCCAGAGTGGCGCATGCTTCATGATGTCGAAGGGCTGGCTGGGGGACATTCGACCCTAGCCCCTACTGTTTCCATCTGAGGCCCTTCCCATTCCAGGGCTTGGAGCTGGGCCACCCCAGACCCCACAACATCTGTCCTAAGCCCTGCCAGTGTGTGTCTCCTCTCTTTTATTCCCCCACCTCATCAAACAGGCTGTTCGCAGCTACCTGGCTCTAGTTCTGAGCCCCTTTCTTGCAATTGGGAGCGTATTTCCAACGCTACCCAATGCATGTCTCACTTCCCCCCCAGGAATCATGCCTCAGTCTTGAGTCCCCTCTTCAAGGCATGACTTTCTCTGGTTCCTCTTTACTCACCTCCCATTGAAGCTTGCTTATAGGCTCTGTTGTTGATGTGCCTCAATCTTGTCAGACTGTTTTTGGGACAAGGGTTACAGCATATTCTTCTTGGGCTGTTTTTCTCTTTCCTCTTCCACACTTACCTTTGCACAGCTAGAAGGGAGAATCCAGTTAACTGCTCTGCTTTGCTGTCGATACGCCAAACTGCAATGGCCCAGTTGGGGACACAAAGACCATGAAGGCTGGTAATTCTTTATAGTAAGCCATTTGCCCAGCATCCAACATCAAAGCCAGTCTGATGGGATGTCTGGGCCTTTCCAGCTACCTAGAGTTAATTAAATCCACAGTGGTCACCATGGAAAAATCAGCAGTTACCCACAGTTACAACATAGTAGCAGTAAGTCTGCTATGTCCATATTTCCCTATGGTTAAAATGGGAGATAACTGGTATGTCCCATGATGTTGTATGTGAGTGCTCAGATTTTTAATAGAAAGCCACTGTATTGTGAGCACAAACATACCTCAGGATTTCTTTGGTGAGCGTCCTTCTGGGAGTTGATCAGTGTCTGATGTTCAAAGGGTGTCCTGATCAAATACTATGCATGCAGCTTCCCAAATTTTGCACAGTACAAACTCAATTTTTAAAATTCTTTTCTTCTAGGCTCTGCAGGTGGCCCGACAGTTTCTACTGCAGCAGCAGCAGCAAGTTAGTGGATTAAAGTCACCCAAGAGGAATGACAAGCAACCAGCCCTTCAGGTAAGAAAGGTGTGTGTGCGCGCACGCATGTGCAAATACATTACTAATTAAAGTTAAGGGACAATGTAGTGTATCAATTTAGGCTGAGATTTTCAAAGTTCTCTGCTTTGGCCTTAAAAGCTTCCAATTAATGTCATTGCCAAACTCCCGTTAGCTTCTGACGGAACGGTTAGGTCAATGCTGGGTGCTTTGAAAATCCTGCCCATAATGTAGGCTCCTTGACAACATATCTTTATTAGGAAGTGGTGGAGAAGGTTTATCACAAAAGAGAATGATTTTTGTTATACTAGTCTGTTATTGTGGTACAACTTGAACATTTGTATTCAAAGACTGTTCTGTTTATGTTCCATGTTCACCCAAACCATGGATTTGCTATATCAAGAGTACTGTGACTCCATTAGGACATCTTATCATTTTTTACTGTATTTTGGTATGTAGCGCTCCAAGAGGGGGTACATTATTTGCAGTTTCTCTAGGGATCCTAATCATTATTAAGCTTTGCAGTATTGTTACAAATTCAGAAGGCTAAAACCAATAGACCATCTCCAAATAAAAGGTATATAGATGCATTAATGTGTGAGGGTGTTTGGGGTTTTTTTTAGCTTACGAGTCAAGAGGGCTAAATTATGGGAGCTAGACATAAGAGAAACCAAATAGTTCATCTGGTTTAATGACAATTTAGGATTGTTACCTACATTACATTTCCTTTTATTTTTGCCAGTCTGGTATTTAGAAGCCTGAAGTAACAGTGGGATTTTCATCACTTTCCTTAGAATGCTGTTCCATAACATAACATGACAGTTGGGAAGTATTCCCTGGTTCCTAAACTGTCCTTTTCTTAATTTCATCCCATTTGTCTAAATTACAGTCCTTGTAGCACACTAAACAATTCCTTTTCCCTTTTCGTGTTCACGCTTTTCAGATGTGAAGATGTCATCATGTCCCCTACATAGCTGTCTCTGTGGTCCAACCGTACATATTTAATTCTTTAGCTTTAGTCTAACAAATCAGTCCTTCCAGACCCCTGATCATTTTTCTTATTTATTATTGATTATAGTTTTTATTACTCTTTTCTGAATTCTGGGTTCTTAATGTGTTTCTGTCGGTAAGGGGTTTCTGGCAAGAGTTCAGGTGCAGTCACATCAAAGTCCTACAGAGAGGGGCTATTTTCTCAGTGTTCTGTACTCTGATTTTTCTGCTTTTGTAGCTGAAAATTATATTGGTCTTTTTTTAGTTTTTTTGTTTGTTTGTTTCTGTTGCCATAGCGTACTGTCAAACTTGGGTCTGCGTTGCTCTCTCTCTTTTTTTTAAAGTTGATGTTCTATCAACTCTAGTTCTCTGAGAGCATTAGTTCTTTCATTGCGTATATGTGATTCGGATTATTTTTCTTCCCCAAGCATAGATTCTTTTGTCTTTAAATTTGAAGTAAAATATGAAAAGCCAACATCATCATAGATCTTGAAAATAAATCGTATGGAACAAATGCTGCAGTCCTTATTCAAGTACAGCTCCCAGTAAATTCATTGAGAATTTTGTCTGAAGAAGCATTAAGTGTTAACTGAAAAATTTGGTGTGATAATGAGAACTTGTAGCATTTAAGTAGTGACTCTATCTTCAAAGCACTTTGCAAATATTAATCCCCAGAATGTCTCCAGGAAGCGTATCTAATAAGTAAATATCATTAACATAGTGTTGGATGGGGAAACTGAGGCAGACAGCTTGACTCACTTGCTTAGATTCAGAGAGGGAAATTATTTAGAAGTGGGATTAGGGCACATGCATTCCAGCCTCCTAACATTGTGCTTTGTCTGCCGGACAATATATCTTCACTGTTATTCCTTTGGAAAATATGAATTGTTTTGTCAATGGGCAAATATACATTTTACTGCAAGTGTGGAGCACTTTAATCCAAACTGTTATATTAACACTTCCAAAAACACTGTATTTGGTAAATCCATAGCTGATCCATATGCCTTTTAATAGACTCTTCCACTGGGGACGTTTTTAATGAGATATTGTGCTGGCTAGGTCCAGTGTCAGGTAGTAAAAGAAGTGCTTTGTTGTGCAGATGTCTTAAGAATAGCTCCAGAGGATGAAATATGACTGTGTTGACCTTTCAGCTGTGAGCTTATTTGTCAGGATTCAAATAAGTTGAAAGGATCAAACCAAACAGTTTCCGTAGTCAGACTGGGAATTGTGTTGCAGAGGTCAACAGTGAAGGCCACATTGCAGATTCCATAACATAGCCAATTGTTGGTACATATTAAAGTACTGGAGCAGCTCCGGCAGTCAGAGACACAATTAAAATTCTAATTTATTAATGTATACAGAGAGCTGGCCCAGCCTGTCACTCACTGATTCAAATGACTGCCCATTCTTTTTTCCCCTCGTTCCTGGAGCTTTTGCAGTCTTAAACATACTACAAGTCTTCTTGCATATAACAGACCCTGAGTGCTTTGGTAAAATGAGAATGTATTATTTCAAAAAAACAAAACACTCCCCCCCCACCCTAGAGCATTAGTTTGAGATTATTGAGAAAAACACACGCATATCATCTGCCTGATCACATTGCTCGAAATAGGATGCATAATTTCTGTCATACAGTTTACAAAATTGGCCTGGATAGTTTCCATCCCCCAAATATGCCCATTTTAGAAAGTTTATTTAAATAATGAATCAAGTTGCTTTGCACTTTGTAAATGACATAACTTTAATCCTTGTGGGTAGTTATGGTGTTTATGGGATGTTACTTGTTTTTGTCCATTACAGAATGTTCTTTTGCTCTGCTTTTTTACATGGTTGGCAAAGGCACTGCTGAAAAACTCTTTAATGGGTATTATCTAGGGCTCTATTTCTATTGAATGTGGGGGGAAGGGAAGAAGTTAATCTAGAATGTTGGTTCTGTTAATAAGATGCTTTGTGGCCCTGCCCACCCCTGAGTTCACCAGTTGACAGGCAGGGAGGTTAGGCAAGCTTGATAGGAATACTGAATGTAGTTCATACGCATACGATTTATGGTTGCTGCAGAATATTGCTAAGTGAAATCTCAGTCAGTCTCAGGCTCTCTAATTTAATACTGGCTGGGAGGCTTTGTCATGTAAACTGGACTGGCACAAACATATGTGGAAAATTAGTCTAGTACAGTGCTATGAAGTTAATTTGTTCTCACCTTGCTGAGAATAATTTCTCATATACCTTGTGATTCACTGATAAAATACCCATAGCATTTAAATACACTCTGGGATTCTATGTTCTCATTAGGACATCGTACCTTGAATAGTTTTCACGCAAAAGCATGTTATTAAACTGATCATTTTCAATATTTCTTGACCTCAATCACTACAGCCAGGGTTCGGTTTTAGGAAATTTTAAATGTTCCGTGTATGAGAACTTTGCTAGAGAAGGGGTGATGTGCTCTTCTGATAGCTTAAAAAATAAATCTCCAAATATTCTATGACTCATATTTTGAGCATATCTCACACTTTCTTGCCTTATATTTGGCAGTGACATCCAGTTTCACAGCCTGATGATACAAACAAAAGAAAATTGAAAGCTAAGGAATAGATTTAATAGCCAACAATTGACAGCAGGAGGGGGGAGTTAAAAACCACAAAAATTAGATGAGGAAGGGATAAAGATTAAAGCATATCTTACAAGTGCCATGGATGTTCATATTTCCTTTAATATATGAAACAATTATTTGAGCCATCCAGTTATGCGCAGAGCCGTGAGAATTCATACATTGTACCAAGCCAAGGCAAATTTACTTGTAGGTTTAATAGATTATTTATTGATTAAAATTTACAGGTTTAATAGATGATTTCTCATGGTGATTATTCATTTTGGTTCTTTAAGCATTTTAGTTGCTGGCATGAATACATACTTTGGAAACAAATCAAGAGACACATTTTCTCCCAAGAAAGTAAAAGTGCATGTGTATTTTGGCAGTGCTAAAAATATTCTTTGAAAAAAGTAGTAGTAAATGTGTGTTACATTGAATTGAAAGTTGGACATTACGGCTGAAAACAGATTTAGAAAGTCATGGGCAGGATTTTGCATTTTAAACTGACTAGCTGATTCATTTTTTTTCAGGTTAAATGGTAATCAGTATGTGGTAGATAAAAAGTTGTGAGATATACCAAGATTTGTTTTGTTTTGTTTGTTTGTTTGTTTTAATGTTGACAGTGAAGGGTTCTGTTTATTTGGCAGAGTTTTTGATCAGGTTATTTTTTTCACCTTAGCATCCCTGTTTGGTGCAATATAAAGCATGCTTTAGGCTGTTCTTTAGCTTAATGCCCCATGTATCATATTTGGTACCTTTTATCAATATAATGAGAAATAAATAAGGACAAGAGGGGGGGAAAACAACACCCAAGGTGTAGAAATTAGCAGTAATGAAATTAGAAATTTAACTGGCAACTCAGCATGCAGTTAAAGGTGAAATGAAAAATAATTATACCCTTGTGCAAGGTTCTGTGTTTCTTGTGCAACAGCTGGCGTAACTAGCAGTACAGGGACCTGCATACATTTTAGGTATTAGTGGTACATTTAACTTGTGATAAAGATCCCTGAGCTCAGATCTTAGCAGTTAAATAAAGGAGAAACTGGGATTTGTTTGTTTTAATTAGAACTTTATTTATTTGTAATTCATAAATATACATCTGACATTCTTTAACAGGTTTGGGGTAAAATCCTGACCCCACATGGAAGTTCATGGTAGTTTTGTTATTGCCTTCACTGGGGCCAAGATTTCACCCTTCAAACATCTCCTGATTTTCCTAGTAAAAATTTCAGTAGCCTCCATTTGAATTTTTCATTTTGTATTTGAGGGGTTTTTTTTGTTTTTTTTTACTGGCTTCCATTGTGTTATTTTTATTAAAGGGGTTTAATAACTCCATTCATTTGATAAAATCAACATAGGGGTGTGTGTGTGTGTGTGTGTGTGTGTGTGTGTGTGTGTCTTGTTTTTGAGCTTTTATAATGCATTGTATTCTGCCTCTGTTGCCAACCAGGAGAACTAGCAAATTTTTCTTAAAGGAGAAATGTGATTTTTTTTTCATGTAATTATGTGACTCCAGCAGTTAGGAAAACTGTTTGTATGGGACCTTGCACAATGGGGTCCTAGTCTATGGATAACACAAATAATAAACACTGCCTCTGCTAAATACTGTGAGAGCAGGCAATACAGTGTATGGTCAGCAAGTATTATTTTCATTTTATAGATGGGTAATCTATCATGGTGTGGCTACCTGAGTCTATATCCAAAACTCCCTAATGGGCATGTATTTGAGCAGCTAACCTGTCCGATAGCCTGTATAGCCATAGCTTCACTGCTAGTGGTACCTGAGGTAGATAGAGCAAAGCTACCTCTGGTAAATATGCATGGGCTGTCACACCTCTAATTGCAGTGTAGACCCATCCTAAGACTCAGTCAGGAGTATAATCCAAGAACCCTCATTCCCAACCCTCTGTGCTATTAGACCACCCAGAGATCAGTTTCTAAACAGGTTTTTCTCCGTTATAGCTTAAACATCTATAGAAATATTTTTGGAAATGTGATTTTTAAGCTGATTGTTTAGAGTGGTCTGGGGCTAACTATGTGTCAGAACATGGCTTGGAGTTTTTTACAAACATCATGGCAGAAGAAAACAAACGAAACGTTCTTGACTGGTCAGAAATGTGTAAATTGCTGACAAAATGACACAGGTAATTAAGAGTGCTCCTGCCATTTTACCTTGTGGTTTACACCTACAGAGTTGAAAAAAGAGAGTGACTCCCACCTCGCTAATTACCATTATCACTGAAATGGTAGGGTTTGAGTCATTAGTTCCATGTGCATTTAATTAGAGGAAGGCTGAAATTGGATTTAACTTATTACTTTTTCATGGATCACTTTCTTGTCATCACTTCAAATTGGATTGCAGCCCCAGGTAACTAATTATGAGAGCCACAGGATCAAGAGTGAAAAAAAGGTAATTAGGAATAACACTGTCGGACCCTTGCTGATAGTCCACTTGTGTGCCGGGGAAAAATGAGAGCAGTATTTTGTAGTATTACAGATTAGGGAGTTAAAGGTATGCACTATTGCTAGGAATCATGGGAGACTGCCACCACCTATAGTGGTTTATATGATGTACAGCTGGGTTGGAGATGTTATATCGACATGGTTCCACAATCACCTCCTTAATACCTAGATTAAACTTGTAAAAGCAACAGATTGCTTGTAGGTATGAGGCATCTCAACAACGGTGTAGATAGAGGTCCTTAAATATATGATCACAATAAAGCTATCAAGTCACTTTTGAGATATAGTACAGTGTTTTAAGTACAGCGAGTTAGAATTGCTGTTGTATTAATGAACATATTAATGATCCAAAAAGATCATTTCTATCTCACAGGAAGATGTATCAATCAGTTCAGCAACCGTGATGTTCATGATTTGTGTATCAGGAATTTAGTCACTATTTCCAGCATACTAAAATTACAACATGACTTTCTTTTGTCTGGTTGAGGTTTGCTTTTCGTAGATCTTGTATATAGGATTGCTAAGTTCTTCTCTCTTCAGAAAATACTTTAAAACAAATGGTTTTATTTCCATGTGCAGAACAGCATTTGGAACTGCAAGTAATCAATTTTATTGACACAGTCTGGAAAAAATGTTGATGAGAGTTCAAGGATGTGAAAAGATTGAAATTTAAAAGTACCTAGCACTGAGTGTAGAAAAATTTGAAAAGTAATTTCATTAAGCAAAGAAATCTATTGTGTAGGGATCACTAACAGGAGAGTTATATTCGGGAGCTAATGATATTGTAAGGAGGTAATACATCTGGGTTTTGTTGATTTTTTTTTTAACTTTAAAAGAGCAAAAGTTTTTTAAATTTCTTACAGTGAAAGAGAGTTCAAAGTCTTAACAGTTTCTTAAAGCTGTGTAAAATGGATTTTCATGTTCTCTTAATATAAACAAATATTTGTGACTCAGTCCTGAGTCCTGAGTGAGTAATGCTTGCTTATTATTTCCTGATGCAAGTAAAGTATAGGAAATTTTTGAACTCCATGTAGAAGATACTCAAACAATTAACATTTGAGAATGATAGTTTTCAGTTACAGAAGTTAATAGTCTGTCTGTCTTTACATTGTAAAATAAATCTAGAGTCTAAAAAAATCACCCCCAAAACAGAAAAGGCACCTTTTTAAATACATCTTAAGTTGATTTAGAGTTTTTATCCATACTATTAATCTGTGGTTTAAAAGGGGGCAACCTAAGGTCAAGTGATGTCCTGTTTCCATTTTTCAGTGTCTCAGTGTGTGTGATAAAAGCAAACTCCTTTATTTTGTAAGTCTGCAGGAATTTCTGATGAAGTGCAGAGGTCACTTGTCTGTCAATCTGAATAGGCAACATTTTTGAACTACTGTTTTGTTTTGGTTTTTGTTGGGTTTTTTTTCCTCCTCTGCTACAACCCATGGCACTATTCTGACACATGCACACTAGAATGCTTCAATCTGCAACTTATTAGTGCACAGTGCTGGAGCCTATCCAGTGGTTAGAAAATTTCCTGAAGCTTAAAATAACAGCAGTTGGTGCAAGTGCCATAGAACAGAAGTGCCAATGAGGGGCAGTCCGGTCCATTTGGCAAGATGCCCAGGAAGGAAAGCCATCTGAGATAGTAAAGCAGAGAGTTTTAAGGCCATGTATGCAGGGTTTATGCTTAAAAAGTTTGGTCGTGGGAGGAGGGCAGGATGGGGGAAACAAAAACTTCTGCGATCGTAAGACTGCTTCTGTTTTCCTCCAGATTTTTTTTTTTTTATATAAAAGAGTTTTCAGGCACTTGTCAAATAACCAGGAATGAAGGAAATAGGATAAAAACTCTTAATTATTCCAATGATTCCTGCTATGTGGATGTATGAGGATAATTGTGGGGGGGAATAGCACTTGTAATAGAAATCTCCAGCTTCCAAACTGATGCCTAAGAGATGGAGAAAAGGGGAATATTAGTCAAACACACTTTAAGTAATTGTTAAATGTAATCACTGAAAAGCAGTTTGGAAAATGTACACTCAGGCAATGTGTGCATTGATGTAATTACAGTAGTTGTAAGGTGAAGTCATACCTAGTAACTGTTTTTGTGTTGCCTAGCTTTTGTTACTCAGCTATGATATCATGAACAAAATATTATAAACATATCACGGCTATAGCATGCTTTTGTAACAAAAGATCGGGAACATTTATTAAGTTTGTTTTTTTTGGTCATATTGTAAAAATTTATTATGTGTACTGTGTATATTAGAAACAGATTTGGGTAATTCTGTCGAAATGAAGTCATCCCAGCTATTTCCAGACTGTCTGTTTTTGTTCTGAATAATTTTCATACATCAGATGGTTGTCATATTTAGTAGCTTTCTACATTTTAAATAGGACATATTCCGTTCTGAACTTTCATGGACTTTATCTGCCTTAATTTCCAGGGATATTTTGTTTTATTAGTATGTTTAAATGCTGCATTATTACAGAGCTGAAGTAAATTTCAAGCTAAGAAATGCCACTATCGTATCTACAGTAAAGCACCAGATTTTAACTACTTAAACAATACAGTAGTACATAAAGCTTTCAGCAACACATAGTAAAGAAGACCCTGCCAAATACATACTTCAGCTTGTCTTGTGTTCACATTTTGAAATAGAAAAAAAGTGTGCAAAATAAATGCACTTTCATTAAAAGTCTTTTAAAGGGATTTTTCCAGAATCAGAAAAAGGTGTACTCTTTCTATCAAAGATAATAAAGAACAAGCTAATATTCACTTGAAGTTTTAATTATACACTTATCTACATATCAAGAAAACCTTTTTTTAATTCTAAAGGCAAAATTCTCCTCTGCATTCTGTACTGTGGACCTTTCTTGTATTCTCTGTGTGGTGAACAAGAGAAGAGTATGCACTGGAGATGCGCATGGCTGATAAGAAATCTGCAGCAGGGATCAGAGAGCAGAATTTTGCTCTGAAACTGTAAACTTTGCCAGAAATACTTGAGTTATGGCAGTTTGTGGAAAGAGGAGGGGAAAAAAGAAGGCATTTTGATCTTACTTGTTTGAGCTGAAGAGTGCAGCTGTTTGCCTCATGTGTTTAAATCTCTAGAGCTAATATTGAAGTTTCAGGGCAACAAGTGCAATGTTGAAGAATCAGTAGAAGCTAATACCAGTGAAACAATTGGAAATGCCATTTTGAAAGTGGCTTTGGAACTTGACAGTTTTATGACTCTCTAGTAGTCAGGTTGGCAAAATATTTCATACAATGTGTATATGGGGAAACAGTTACACTGCTGAAATGTTTTTACATTCATAATACATGTAATCTGCCTTTTATAAATTACTAATCTGTGTAAGGTGTAATATAAATGACACAAACTCAAATAATTGAAAATATGGAAAATTTAAGACGACAGATGGCAGAGTAAAGAAAGATACTTTGTGTCAGGATGAAGTTCAACAAAGCAAAGAAAATGGAATAGATTATTAAATAAACTTTGAAAAAGGATGGAAAAGGCACCTAGCTTTCACATTCTGAAAGGAATTGGTTTACTCGATTATGTGCAACTGTATCACACTCAGGAAAGTAGAAGACAAATGAAAGCAAAACAAAATTTAATTGAGCTATTATTTTGCAGACTTTGGCTTGGTTTCAGACAGCCTAATCAAATTGTGCTTTGCTCAAATAACTAATGTTAAATGCAGTCTACCAACAGATGTTTAAACAGAAACTAATTGGAAAATCTACATCCAGGGTTTAGTAACTCTAGTTGAAAAAGTTTTTAAAATTATATTCTGATGTGAAGTATTATAGTGTGATAGAAGTCCCAGTAAGCCTATGGGTCTTGAGAGAACTGAATGGAACTCTGGCCAATTAGCATGAACAATCAGAGGTGTCCACTTCTGTAGACCTTACCACTCACCCAAATCTCCTTCATCATCTTACGTTTCTGGAATCGTGTCGCAATACCATATGCCAGTGTGTGCAGTGAAAGTAATGCAAAGGAACACACTTTTGATTATATTTAAAGTGGTACCATCATGACGGTTAGATCTTGACACTGACCTTCCTTGCCAATTCTGTCATTTAGCAGGCTTTTTAAAAACCATATGATTCCAGTAATGTGCTGTTCTATTTAAGCTATTCACCTAGGTGGCACATATTGGCATTGAGCATTTCTGATATATCTTCACTGCTATTTGGATTTCTTCAGTATGGTGTAGTGCAACACAGAGCTAAACAACATGGGCCGAATTCATCTGAGTTGTAAGCAATAACCCTCAAATGAGCACTCGGATGTCAATACAGTTCCACAAGCGATGAATTTAGTCTCCGGGGCCTGCTTTGTCTCTTACATCTGTCTCACACTAGTGTAACTTCTTGGCTGTCAATGGGGTGCTGTTTGATTTACACCAGTATCACTGAGTTGGATTAATTGGTAGGTTGCGTAGTTTTTTACATGCTTTTGTACACTCTTGTCATCCAGCTCAATTTTGGGATAAATTATTGTTAATGGGAAGTTATTAAGAATAGATTGGACATATGCTGGTCAGAGAGAGTCTGTACTTGATCCTACCTCAGTGCGATGGGTGGACAAGGTGACCTCTTGAGGTCCCTTGCAGCCCTACATGTCCATGATTGTATGTGTGTTTGTATTACAGTTGCACACAAAAGCAGCCAAATGAGATCACACTCCCTTGTGCTAGGCACTATATGTACATATAGAATCCTTGTCTATATGGCCAGTTGTTCTTGACAAGACACAAAGGAAGGGTTGGTATCTCCATTTTAAATATGAAGCACAAAGAGTTGTGATTTGTTCAAGGTAACACGGGGAATCTATAGCAGAACTAGGTACTAAAGTAAGATCTCCTGAGCCCCTTTCCAGGAATTTCATCAAAAGGACAGCCTTTTACACGCAAAATTGTGCAGCTAATCTGTACATTTTTCACAACCACCTATGCAAATTGCCTGATTTCATACGTAAAACTCGTCTACTCATTTGTGCACACAATTAGCCAATCTACACAGAAGCACTGTAATTGCATTCTGAAATGAGATGCACAGTGGCTTATTAAAATACATGAAAATGGGGCCTCGTATTTTTATTCCACTGTTGGGTCGGGTCACAGATCTCCTGTCACTTGATACGCTGAAATACGACTGAGCCCACCTGCCTGCCCTTTGAGGTGCCCCACCACCCTGTCCTGCTGAGCCACGCCCCCTGGTCTCCTCCAGTGATGGCACTGAGTTGGGTCGCAGCCCACAGCAGAGCAACACAGACACCTTGATCAAAACAGCTCTAGGAAGACTCAATCTCAAGGACTTCACTGCAACCAGGTGCTCAACCCCAATGGGACCAGGACCCTGGATAAATCAATCTTAACTGTATAAATCAGTTTTATACAGAGCAAGCTCATAAACTGTTTGTCCCCCTTTAACAGTGAAAGGGGGATATACATAGCTATTGTCCCCCACCCCAGGTAACAATTATTTACATTGGGTTTATTAATAAACAAAAGTGATTCTATTAAGTATAAAAGATAGGATTTAAGTAATAGCAGACAGATCGAAGTAAGTTACTAAGCAAAATAAAACAAATCATGCCAGCTAAGCCTAATACTCAAGGAAACTTGCAATATGCAGCAGTAGTTCTAATCCTCTTTTCTCACAAACTGGGAATCCTCCCTCCTTGTTTGGTCTTAGATGTTTCCACCAGTGATCTTGGGTGGTAAGCAGGTGTCTCCTGGTGTCCGGCAGCAACCCCTATTGTTTGGTTTCTCACCTTTATATCCCTTTTCCCAAAGGCAGTAATCCTTGGTGTTCAGTTGAAACTTTTCATATGTTCAGAGTCAAAATGGGTTCCAGCATCAGGTGACCTGACCACATGTCTTTGCAGGATCAACCACAGTCCAGACTTACAAGAAAAGCAAAACTATTCATAGATCATTGTCCCAAATACTGGGCCACTAAGTTCCTTGAGTACTACTAATGGCCCTCACTTAGCACATCTAGATTAGTAAACAGGTTTATACTTCATATTTCTGACTTCAGATAAAGGAATGAAACATGTACACAAATGGAACATACACATTCCACAGATTATAACTTTCCTAATGCTATTTTAGAAGATGAGTTCTGTATAAAGCATTTTCCAGTTATGCATATTTATATTCATGAGCATATTTTCATAAAGAATACAAGGCGCGATGTCACAATTCCTTCTTTCCTTCCTTTTTTGAAATGTCAGGAATGACCAGAAAAAGTAAGAGGGCAGATCTCTTCACAGTACCAGAGGCTGCCAGATTGAGCAGCCTGAAGTCCTGCTTAGTGGATTGTGCCTTGGTGAGGAAGAAATCCCTATTTCGAAAGGAATTCTGCCTTTTGAAAACTTCATTACCATTGCTGGATCATTAGGTCTACAAGCTCGTGTGCCAGTTCTATTGACACAGTGTGAAAATTAAGAGAAATGGACTGGTATTTGGATGGAAGAACAGATTTGGGTAAATTTAGGAAGTGGCATTTTGTCCCACGTTAATTTTTGTTTCACATATTGTGGAAGGTCTAATACTATGAGAATTTCTATCCTTGCCTTTGCACTATTTCTAACCAAGAGACCTAAATATTTTGGAGAGAAGCATGGTGTAAATTTCTAAATGGATCAAACCAAAGTTGAAAATCTTGCAAGAAACCCTTTAGTCTCAAAAACAACACCGAGTGAGTTTGCACTTTAAAGACTGACTAATTTATTAGGGAAAAAGTTTTATGAGATACAAGTCACTTCTTCAGATATTGAAGTGAAAGAGAAGGCATGGGTACAGAGATGGGATTGTAACATGAGTGCTAATTAAATCAGGGTAGATGTGGAACCATTGGAAAAGAAAGTACGTGGAATTTTTCTGACCATGTCTAATAGTTCAGACAAGCACCCATAGCAAACCTATTGAGATTTGTCCATCACTAGCTAGGACAGCTGGAGCCATTTTTCTGGTTCAGTAATTTGAGTCCTGTTATTTACCCTTGCAAAAATGTAAATTTTGAAGACTTGTGTTGACTGCACACTGTCACCGCAGCAACCTCACTGCGAAATGATGATACTCCCTAACTCCAATATGATGTGTGTTCTCTTAGGGTACGTCTAGACTACATGCCTCTGTCGCCAGAGGCATGTAGATTAGGCTACCAGACATAGGAAAATGAAGCGGCGATTTAAATAATCGCCGCTTCGTTTAAATTTACATGGCTGCCGCACTGAGCCGAAAAACAGCTGATCAGCTGTTTGTCGGCTCAGCGCGGCAGCCATGTAAATTTTTATCGAAGCGGCGATTATTTAAATCGCCGCTTCATTTTCCTATGTCTGGTAGCCTAATCTACATGCCTCTGGTGGCAGAGGCATGTAGTCTAGACGTACCCTTAGAGCGATGTTCTTTTAAGGTAGTGCCAGCTGTGTTCAGTCTTAATACTTACCATCTAACAGAGGCTAGTCAATCTGAATTTAAAAAAAATATAATTTAGCAATTGCAGTTCCACAAAAGGCAGATTATATTTGATGGTTATGAACAGCAGGGCAGATATTACAGAAAAACTGTAGACAGCAGTCATTTTGAAAATATGCACAAATTACTTTGAAAATAAATATTTTGCTGCCTACACAGCTGTATTCACATTCCTGGGATCGCAGTACCATTTGTGGGATGCTTATACCTGATTATATAGAATATAATAATGCTCAAACGAAGAAAATTTCACTTAAAATCAAAAGCAGAATTAATGCCCCATGTGCAAACCTATATTACTGACTGGGGTCTTGGCATTAGAAATGGACAAATCCGTTCAGGAAAAAATAAAATCAGCTTGAGCATTCATTCAACCTCTGATCCACACTTGAACATAAACATTTAATCCTGTAATAATAATTAATATGCTTCTGCAGCACCTGTCATCCAGGGATGTCAAATGCTTTACCCACAATAACTACATACGTTTCCAAAGATCCCTGTGAGTTAGATTAGCGGTCTCTTGGGCTTCACCTGCCAGGGAAATGCAGCCATCTCTAGGGAGAAATGCAGCTGCTGTTTAATACGTCACAACAGTTTAGGACAGGTCGTGGAGAATACTGTCTCTGTTTCAGAATGTAGGTTGCAGGATATTGTCTGCAGTCTAGTAAAGAACACAGGAAGGAGCCAATTGTGGCAAGTCTTGGGGTTTCCCCATCCCCTTTTTTACATAGGTGAAGGAAAATGTGATTTGCTGGTTGAAAGAGGGAATTTTCACAACTTTTTGGAGGTCTGTTTCTCCCTGCCCTCCTCCACCATCCCTGATTGATTCAGTTCAACTAGTCATTTAGGAAAAGCGTCAGCCAATTTGACTGCAGTTTCTTTGCATCCTGATAGTGGGCAAAGTACCACACATCATGAAAAGGAGCCTAAATATCACCCTGTTAGATTGGTTCAGTTATGGTCCCGGACAGTGTTCCCCATAAAATGTGCGCTTGTGCAGCCACTCAGGAGAGTTTCAGATGTCACCCAGGTGATTAGCAGAGCACCCACAGCTAGAAGTTTTGTTTCTAGTGGTGGTGCACACTCACCCATGCCTCAGTGTGCATAAAAAAAATTATTCTGTGCATGGATGGAAAAAATCTGCCCATAGATGGACAAGATTAGAGGGAACATTGGCCCCATGCCTTGTAAAGATCAGGACTGTGATGCATTCTCTGCTGGCACCTGTCTAATTGGGGGACTTTTGTGTTGCATGCACTGGGGAATTCCTGGGTACTTGGCTGTCACAGCTGCTCGACGAAGGAGGGCTTGGGCACGAGCTGAGAGTGTTCTCATAAGGGGGAGTTTTGCTGTGGTTAGTTTAATAATCTGCGAGGCAAGCCGCTGTAAGGTGTGAATTGCAGAAGTGAGAATCTGGAGAATTTCTAGAGTGGGGGAAGGGGATGGCCTACATCCCGGGGACCAGATCTCACCCCCAGCTTACCTGGGTCTGGCCCCCCCGAGGCTTGTGGTTCTCCCCGTGCCTCCCCCCAGCAGCCCTGCATTCCCCCCACAGCCAGGTGTCCAGTTTTTAACCAAACAGTCCAGTATTTGAGCTTTCTGTTCGGGAAAAAAATTGAGAAACTATAATTGAGTAAATAGAACTGTCCAGTCTTTTCTCAGTCAGATGTAATGTAGATTGTGATGTAATGTCAAGCGTGTCCAGTATTTTTATTGAAACCATCTGGCAACCCTACCCACAGCTCCCCCACAGAGCCGGAGCACCAATGCCGGCTCCCTGCTGTGGGGGGGGGGGGAGCCCCAAGTCTCGCGGTCCATAGTGAGGCAAGCCAGGGCCAGATCTGACCCACGGGGCCCCTAAGCTCTGGTGTGGGAGTGGAATGTGGGGAGTGTCATTCAGCTTCTTAGTCAGGGGCCACATCGGTGACCTGGGGTTTTTTCCCCCTTTGTTTTTGCTTCTCACTTTTATGCGGCCCCCAGCTGATTTTTCTGTGGGTCAGCAGCACTGATCCAAAAAAGGCTTCCCACTCCTGTTCTAGAGAGAAAGACAGGAACCTCAAGGTTTGGATAAGTAGTCCAGATTTTGCAGAGCTTAACTGTATTGTCATTACTGACATGCAGTGTTTAATTGTACATTCAGCGGTTCTTTCTGTTTTTGTTCTTTTCTTATGGGAAAGAACTTTGAAGGAAAGTGTGAATTGGGCACCAGAGAAGACCCAAAAGGAACAAAGAAAATCCCCTAAAGTAAAACAAGGCAAAAGAAGAGCTAGTAAAATGAAAGTTGGCAAGTTAAAGAACTTGCATTGATTTTACTTTTAACTGTATGTTTATTCAAATACTGCGAATACAGATTAACTTATTTTGCTCAGTACTTATCATTATTTACTTGCCTTGGAATGGAAACGGTAAGCACTTTGTTGGTTGGATTGAAAAGTTGCTCCATTTTACCCTGGCTTCTGCAGTCTATCGCTATATGATCAGATACAAAGCTATTTATTTTAACTTCTGACCCTCTCTCAACGATCATTCTTATGCCACACTTAAGGGACTGTAGCTCCTCTTTTCCAAATGGTGGAAATGCCCAGCAGTGCTACAAGAGATTGAAACTTAAACCTTCCTTAATAGTAACAAAACTTAAGGAATAACTATTTTAAAAGGGGGGAGGGAAATTGGATAAAAAAGGAAATTGTCAGAAAAGTTCAGTGTTTCATTATAACAGAACAAATGGGAAAGAGCAAACGAGGATAGCTTTGATTCTTCTCCCAATATCTGATCTTAGGAGGAATGAAGGATGAATTTTTTCCTCCTCTGTGTCAGTGACACTAACCCCCTCTACTATGATAAACAAAAGAACAAGGAGAATGAGTGTAGATAATTAGTGGTATTACCTTTGTTTAGAAACAATAAAATCCTAGACTGTCTGGCAGGGGAAAAGGCCCCAAAGCCCTGTGGCGACACCATTGTAAGCTATAGTATGTGTGTGTTTCTTGCAGATCACTGTGGAATTATGTGTTTGGGGGAGTGATGTTTGTTTTTGTGTAAGAGCATTAATGATTTTTTTGCATTCAGAATAAAATTAAAATTATTTAACTCACATTAACCATCACAGAAGAAGAGAGAGTAGTTCTACAACATAAAAATAAATAGCTAGATGTCTCAAGAGATACCTTTTTAAGGCACTTTAACTTGTTGTTTAAAAAGTGAATTCGCTTTGAATGGTTCACTGGATTGTGTCCATGGAGGAGGAAACAAACCCTTGTCTTTCAGGAGAGCCCCACAGTGGATGTGTTGTACCAAAGATGACAACTGTAAACGTATTTTATGGTGTGGATGGAACTTCTTAAAAAAACAACAACAACAAAAAAAACACTTTACTCCGTAATGGTTTTGTTTTCAAAAAGGTTTGAACAACTGATACAACCACCAAGCAGCCCTATTCCCCTAGAGGAGGGTGGAATAATAATTATGATGGGTTGTTGTTGTTTTTTTCCATTACTGGTTGATTTCTCTTTGCAGCTGTAGGAGGCCTGATCTTTCACTTCTGTATTTATCCATTTAGGCAATTTATTTGAAAATGCGATGAAGTTTACTTTCATGACATGCCTCTTAACTTAGAGCAGTTAAGACAACGGAAAAGTTGCAAACTGGACATGAGTGAAGATGGGATTTTATGTGAGGAGAGGACATAGAGGGTAGATAATTGTAAATTCTATTGCCAGGAACTGGTTGACAGCAGATTTGCTGAAGGCAGTTTAGCAGAAGACTAGGGAATCAGCATTTAAGTAGAGATAGTCTGACAGAATGTTCCGGATAGCTACAGCGTGGAAAGCTAGCAACAGTTTTGAGGTGTTATTGGGCAACAAAGGACTGAGCTTGGGTAGAAGAGAGATAAAATGAGGGAGCTGAGAAGAGGCTGGAATTAAGCTGTCATGGAATAAGAGGGAAGTTATCATGGATTGATAACTGGTTAAAAGATAGAAAGCAAGGGTAGGAATAAATGGTCGGTTTTCAGAATGGGATGTTTTCCCCTGTGTGTCTGTACTGAGACCAGTCCCATTCAACATATTCATAAATGATCTGAAGAAAGGGGTAAACAGTGAGGTACCCACATTTGCAGCTGATCTGAAACTGCTCAAGAGAGTGAAGTCCAAATTAGACTGTGAAGTGCTTCAGAGGGGCCTCACAAAACTAGGTGAATGGACAAAAAATGGCTGATGGATTTTAATGTTAAATGCAAAGTAATGCATATTGGAAAACATAATCCCAACTATACATATAATATTCTAGGGGCTGAATTAGCTGTTACCACTCAAAAGATATTGGAATCTTGGAGAGACTGATAAAAAAGGGACTTCTCAGCTTGGAAAAGAGACAACTAAGGAGGAATATGATGGATGTCTCTAGAGTCACATGACAGGTGTGGGAAAAAATGAATAAAGAATTATTTACTCCTTCCCACCACACAACTACTAGGGGTCACAAAATGAAATTAATAGGTAGCAGGTTTAAAACAAACAAAAGTCAATCTGTGGAACACAACACACAGTCAGTCTGTGAAACTCTTTGCCAGAGGGTATTGTGAAAGCCAAGACTATAACAGGGTTCAAAAAAGAGCTAGATAAATTCATGGGGAATAGGTCTACCAATGGCTATTATCCAGTATGGACAGGGATGGTGACCTTAACCTCTGTTTGCCAGAAGCAGGGAATGGGTGACAGGGAATGGATCAGTTGATGGTTACCTGGCATTGCCCACTGTCAGAAGACAGGATTCTGGACTAGATGGATCTTTGGTCTGACCTAGTATGGCTGTTATGTTACGTTCTTATTATTTCACAAAGTAAGTGGATGTAAGTGGATAGAATCTGCCATCTATGGGTGCTATATTCAAAGTCTGCAAGGGTATGTCTAAACTACATCCCTCTGCTGAAAGAGGGATATAAATTAGGCAAATTGATAGTGCAAGTGAAGCGGGGATTTAAATATCCTGCGCTTCATTGGCATAATCGCATCACATCGGTCTTTCGAGAAAGGGTATTTGTAAGTGGAAGTGCCACCTAGACACGGTTCTTTCAGAAAAAAAACCTCCTTTTTCGAAAGATCCCATACTCTGAGGGTTTTTAAAGACCCGTGTCTAGACGTCACTTTCACTTTTGAAATACCCTTTTTCGAAAGACTGCTGTGACAATTATGCAAATGAAGTGTGGGATAGTTAAATTAGGCTTTCGATTTGCCTAATTTACATCCCTCTTTCAACAGAGGGATGTACTTTAGACATACCCTCACTTCTTAGTTCTTACTACTTTGAAAAAACACAGTCCATTTGAAATCTAGCCAGTTTAAAACTGTTGTCAGGTGCTATACTTGAGTCTTTCTGACAGCTTTTGTTTTTTAAATCACATTTTCTTACATAATAAACTGTTCCTCTTTACCCTGTTGGTGTGGAAAGACAAGATGGGACAAACACACAGCAGGGGAAATGGTCTGATAGAGGAGGAACAAAGGGCTGACAAATGCCCAAAGTAGACAAATAAGGACAATAAAAATGGAAATATTTCCCTTCTCATTTCCTAACTTTAGGAACGTTACAATGCATTTAATTAAGTAACTGTGTAACTGCTGAAAAACTTCAGCAGTTACATGGCTACATATGGGGCAGCAGTCAGCTCCCTGAGAATCAGTGCACGTAGGAAGCTGGCTTTTAAGCTGGCTCCGTGTGCGTACCAGCTCCTGACTCTCCCCCTTCATCTCACACTGCTGCCTCTGCTACAGAGCTGAGCAGTAGCATGGGATGGTGGTGTGGAGGCGGCTCCCCAGGAGTTAGTGCACGCAGGGAGCTGGCTTAAAAGTTAATTGTGTACACAGTTACACTTCCACATCCCTACTGTCCATACACAGATTGGTCTTCTCATGTCAGCAGCTGCTCAGGACCTGGCTTCCCAGATCCTGCTAGTGGAGGGGGACAAAGCACAAGTCCCATCATAACTCAGTCCAAACCCTGTCGTGTAGGTGGACGCAGGTCCCCTCATAGACTTTCAGATCTGCATAGTGTCACACTGACATATTAGCATGGCTATGAGATGCAAGTCCAGCAACTGTTAACCCAGGTTTACAAGGCAGTGTTGTGTGCTCAGCTCAGGCTTGGAAACACCCAAAGTTGCCAACTTTCCCAACCGGATAGAAAGGACATCATTGCTGTGAATGGCATCTGGGCCAACCTATTAGGAAAGTTGGCCACCCTAGAAACACTGATTCCCCAAGCCTGATTCCTGCAGTGCTAGGTTTACATTGTAGACCTATCCACTGCACCTTTAAGTTCCTGCATTCTCAGCATGCAGCAATCATCAGTCCTTCTAAAAGTCTCTGAAGAGTGGTTTAAACATGACAGCAACTATATGGTAAATGCAATTCTAGTAATAAAAATATGGTATTTAAACACATTTTTCATGAGAATTTTAAAGACTAACAAAACATGTAGATGGTATCATGGGTACAGCCCACTTCTTCAGATGAAGACTAACTCTGCTACCTCTCTGAAGTTCATGAGAATTGTTATTTTACCCTACAAATCTAGCTGTCTCTTTTTCTTTTTAATGCATCATTATTGACTCCAAGGTTAAACATTATAACGTTCTCATCTGCAAATTTTAAAAAAAATCAATAACTTCGTATTATTAGTGCAGGCTTATAAACCAGATTGTACTACACAGTTGCACTGATGTGCCTTCCCCATGATGAGGTATGTACAAAGTAGGGATGTGAAGGATTAGTCGACCATCTGTTAAGCAAATGCTTATTGGGTATTCGACAGGATATTCAACTACAGGCAGTCCCCGAGTTACGCGGATCCGACTTATGTCGGATCCGCACTTACGAATGGAGCTTTCTCGCCCCGGAGCTCGCAGGCAGCGGTCAGCCACCTCGACGTCCGGGGCGAGAAAAGCTGCTCCCGGTGCCCCTGGTCTGCTGGGGACCGTCTCCAGCAGACCAGGGGCATCGGGAGCAAAGCCGCAGCCCCGGCGGTTTGCTCGCGGTGTCCCTGGTCTGCTGGAGACGGTCCCCAGCAGACCAGGGGCACCGCGAGCAAAGCCGCAGCCGTGGCAGGGTCCCACGCTTCTGAGGCTTTTCTCTGGGAAAGCCTCAGAAGCGGGGGAACATGCCGCTGCTGCGGCTTTGCTCGCGGTGCCCCTGGTCTGCTAGGGACCGTCTCCAGCAGACCAGGGGCACCGGGAGCAAAGCCGCAGCGGCGGCAGGTCCCGCGCCAGAGCAAAGCCTCAGAGGCGAGGCACCCCGCCGCTGCGGCTTTGCTCCCGGTGTCCCTGGTCTGCTGGGGGTGCAGCTAGTGTGCCCACCCCCAACAGACCAGGCTTTTGTTGTGGACCCTGGGGCAGAGCAGCTGGGGTGCTGACGGTTGGTCCCGCAGCGCCGCTCTGGGCACTACTGGGCCAACCCGGCAGCACCCCAGCTGCTCTGCCCCAGGCGTCCCCAAGTCAGCCGTTGCTGAAACTGACCAGCGCTGACTACAGGAAGCCCGAGGCACAGTTGCTCTGCCCCAGGCTTCCTGGAATCAGCAGCTGATCAGTTTCAGCAGCAGCTGATTTGGGGTTCTTAAGTTGAATCTGTATGTAAGTCAGAATTGGCGGTCAGTTTCAGCAGTGGCTTACATACAGATTCAACTTAAGGACAAACCTACAGTCCCTATCTTGTACGTAACCCGGGGACTGCCTGTAGTTGCTTCCCACTCCTTGCTGCCTCTATCAGAAAAAGGCAGCAAGGAGTGGGGGGAAGAGGAGGGAGTACTTCAAAGTGGCAGCGCCATGTGGAGCCTGGGGCTAGACCCCTGGCTCCATGCAGCGCTGCCACTTTGAAACGTCATGTGCAGCCCGGAGCCAGCTGGAGTGTCCCCAGACTGCGTGCGGTGTTTCAAAGCAGCACCACTGCATGGAGCTCGGGATCAGCTGGGGACTCCTCCACTGACCCCGGGCTGCATACGGCGATGCTGCTTTGAAACGCCCCGGGAGTCGTCAGGCTCCTCCTGGCATTTCAAAGCAATTAGTCAATTAGTCAATATTTAACATCCTTAGAACAAAGCAGGTGTTTTCATTTGTGTAATTGGAGTTGAGTTTAGCACAGTATTACTTATAAATGGATTACACATGTTCAGTAATTCATAGAAAGTGATAGTAATTTTGCTTAGGCATTTACTTTCTGAACTAGATGTATAAATACAGGGTATTGTCAAAACTACATAAGGTACCTTTAAAAACAATAACAACAACATCATCTGTCGGAATTTCCCCACACAAGTTTTGGTTGCTAAAACAGCAGTATATCTTCCTCCTTTATGCTTAAAACGGTAACTTTTACAATTTAAATAGTATCCTGTTTTGACAAACTGTAAAACCACAAGTCTCAAAGAAAAACACATGAAGCCCTGTGTCAATAGATGCTGGCATCTCTCAACAGGAAGCTTTGGGGTGACACATGTTGTCAGTATCTCATGCAGTAACAAGGAATGTTCAACCCTATTCATTATTAGATCTGGAAAATGGAAAGACAGGCTCTGATGCTTCTCATGTGTGTTTACACTGATAGCAGTACATTGCATAACAGGTTGCTTCACAAAAAAAGTTTTCCCCAGCTAAAACTGCTGTTCCCCCACAGAGACTGTGCAAAGTAAAAGTGCCTGCAGCTGTACTATCACCTCAGGCTGTAATCTCATCAGATCTCTTGCTAAGCAGCCCTGGTCCTTATTTAGATGAGTGGCCTCTAATACAAGCCCAAGGTGCTACAGAGAGCAATGTTGGTAATTCCATATGGATCACTTTTTCCCCCACAGGAGAATTCTGAAACAGTGACCCAGGATCAAGTTAGAAGCCATGGTGCAGCTGGGGCTGCTGTCTTACAAAGAAATAGTAAAACTGAGTACTGGCCACTTGTCACGTAAGATTCTCCAACGTTTTTGAGTGGCCAGTGCACTTGGCTAGATTCCATTTGTATAGTTACACATTCTGCCTACCTAAATTTCCCCTGCAAATTCTGTTGGATAAACTATTCTTTTTCATCTCTCAGTTGTTGTGTGTTGGTGCCGTGCAGTATTAACTAGCTGTCATGCTCAATGCTAGAGATAGTTTCACTGCAGTTATCAAGTAAATAGGTTATCTTTAAAAAAAAAGTTGAAAAACTTTGCAGAAAGAGAGAAACTTTTTTCACTTTTGTGACAAACTCTGGAGCTTTCTGGATCAAAAGCATTGTTGAAATGTAAGTCATTACCGTGAAGATAAGTGCAGATTCACAGCAGCAGGCTTTACAAGGGTCGTATTCTGTGCCTGCGTTTCTGTAACCCTACTGCCATTCGCTTGCCAAAACTTCAGTTCATTTGATGGTTGAGGTGGCTCAGTTGCACTCCCTCTCAACACAATTCCTTTTAATCCAGGAAGCCACCACGTAAGCCACCATTCCTGTCCTCACAGGCACCTCAGTTCTCAGACCTTCCCGTTCAAACCAAGCATGTTAAATATGGGTTAATTGAATAGTCAGGTAACCTCATGAATTCTTATCAATTAGTCGACTATTCTATAGTCCCCGGGGGTGGGGCCGGCAGCTGGTGTGCTCTGGCCTCGCTCCCGAGGAGCCAAGCTCCCCTTGCAGACTGGCTGCCTGCTGCCCAATGCTGCTGCTTCTGATAAAGAGGCAGCAGCGCGGGGTGGCAGCAGCCCCTGTCTACGGGATGTCTGAGTTCCCGCACCCAATGCGAGGCGAAAATGAGCTTAGCTGCCTACCCATGTGGCAACTAATACACTTCAAATGTATGGCCACAGCGGGGGTAGGTCCCGGATCCGGTGCGAGCCAGGACTGAGCCAGGCTGCCTGCCTGCCCAGCTCCTAATATATTTTAAATGCAGAGCTGCAGCGGGGCAGGTCCCAGACCCGTCGCAAGTCAGGAGTGAGCCGGGCTGCTGGCCAGCCTGCTAAAAAAAATGTCCAGGAGCGGGGAGGGAAATGTATGTAGTTTCTAGCATTAACCTATAAACTTTTGCTTTATCAGTTAATCGGTGAATCGACTACACTATTACATCACTAGTTCAAATGTATTCAGACCTTCCTGACTTCACCTCTCCACAACATATAGGGCTGCCTGGAGAAAAGGCTACAGGCAGCACAGCTTTATAAGGGCCATCCTTATGATTCCTGGTGCCTCACACAGCTCAAACATCTCCCACCTCCCTCCCCCCAGAGTGGGGAACCTGGCTGCTCTGCGGGGGAGGGGGAGCGCACTACACGCAGGGCTGTGAGGCTGCAATGGCAGGAGCTGTGGGGGGCAAGCAGATTGAATGGTGCCCTAGACAGCCATGTATGCCTAAGGACAGCCCTGACAGCTACTTAACATCTGGTTGGCTGCATCAGACAGCTTACCATGCCTCTCTGGAAGTGGCTGGCATGTCCCCCTGGCTCCTAGGTGTTGGGCCAGGGCCAGAGGACTCTGTGTGTTGCCCCCATCCACAGGCACCACCCTCCAGCTCCCATTGGCAGTGGTTCCCAGTCAGTGGGAGCTGTGGTGCTGATGCTTGTGGCGGTGCCTACACCGCGGGCAGGAGTGCCATGCAGAACATCTCCTTGCCTCCTCTCCCCCCCACCACCTGCCTCCCCTGAATCTAGGAGCTGGAGGGACATGCTGGCCACTTCTGGGAACTGCCGGAAGTAAGCACTGTATGGAGCCCCTACCGTGAACTCCCTCCCACGTCCCAATCCCCTGCCCCAGCCCGGAGCCCCCTCCCACACGCTGAACTCCTCAGCTCCTCCCCCCTCAGCCTGGAACCCACACCCCTAGCTGAAGCTCTTACCCCTTCCTGCATCCCAGCCCAGGCCCAGTGCAAATGAGTGAGCGAGCAAGGGTGGGAGAGAGCAAGCAATGGAAGGAAGCGGTTTGAGGGGGGACAAGGGGCAGGGAAAGGAAGTTCAGTTTTCTGCCATCAGAAAGTTGGCAACCAAGAGTGACTGGTGAGGAACGAATGGCGGGGGTCCCCAGTCATGTGACCACCCCCCCTTCACATGACTCCTCCCTGCGCCACCCCTAGCCCTAGTACTCGTCCTCTGTTCTGCCATTACCCTGCGTCTTCTCCCCAGTCCCCCTCAGTAACACTACTCAGAGGACTAGCAGGAATCCAGCGCCACCAGCAGGGCAGCAGTGAGGTCTGGGAAGCAGAACGACATGGCCACATCCTGCTCTGCTCCCACATCTGCACTAACCAGATCACTTCGCTTCCTGCCAATGAGTGACGTGACTGGGAGCAGCCTGCCCCCCACCACCTCCTTAGTTGCAGGTAAATGTAGGAAAGTCTGACCCCTGCTGCAGGCACTAGGCCCCTCCTCTAGCTCCCTGGGACTCTGTGGCCTCTTACCCCCTTCTCACGCATCCCCTGTTGGTAACCCCAACAGCGTAGTTGTTCCTGTTTGGGCTGGAGCCCATGCTTAGTGATCCTTCTGCCTTGCCAGGATTCAGACCCTGAGCTTCAGCCGGTGTGGGAATGTCCACACTGATGTTTTTAACACCCCCACTCCTTCAATCCAGAGTAGGGATGTCAGAGTTTAAACCGTTAACTGATATGCTGATGCTACTCTGTGCTCCTGTTACCATTTAAATTCTGCGAGAGAGCACGGGTGTCCGCAGGGACAAGAGTGATTAGGATCCCATGCTGTGAGACTGGGGCTCCTGGAGCCAGTGGCAGCCTGCAGCCCACGGAGCCCATTTAACCATATAATCGATGGAACTTCCGTTGGTTACACACGGTTAATATTTTTAAACCGTGTTTACATCCCTAATCCAGTGTCAGTTGACCTGGATCCTGAGACTTATGTTTCTTCTTGCAATGTACAGACCCAAGGTCTCCTCGACAGGCCTACTCTATCCCCAAGCCACAATAGAGCTCCACCATTCTCTGTGAAGTTCCACTTACTTTTTCTGTGATCCTGCAAAGCCTTTCCCATTTATTCTGACCCCTCGTGCTCTCTGCATCCCGCATTTTTGTTGCCTGTTGTGTCAGGGGACTAAAGGCAGGTCTGAAATGACTTCCCCACCTATGCAAAGCCTAGCTTCTTCCTCACTTCTGTCACACAGTTCTTCATCAGAGCCTGTTAATAAACCGTCCTCTCTCCCCGCCCCCCGCCCAAGCCCAGCCCAGAATTGATAACTTTAATGGACCCAGTGTGCTTGTGTAGCTCCATAATAAACTAAGGTTTTAGTACAACTTAAATTGCATTCTATAAAATAGATTTTAAAAATGTCAGGAAGGCCTAAGTGACTGAGGAGCTTATGGCTTCAACTGCACACACAGAGGGTATGTCTAGACTACATTTTACTTTCAAAAGAATATATGCAAATTCATCAGGAATTTGCATATCTTCTTCCGATTGTGTTTTCCAAAGTTGTTGGGTTTTTTTCCATCTAGACGCTGTTCTTTCGGAGGGGAAAACCCTTTTTTTGAAAGAACCTTCTTCCTAAAAAATTGAGGCTTACAGGTTCTTTTAAAAAAAATGTTTTTTTTTGTTTTTTTCCCCAAAAGAACCATGTCTAGACTGCTTGCTTTTTCGGAGGCAAAAAAAAAAACCTCTTTCAAAAAGTGATCGGAAGAAGATATGCAAATTCCCACTGAATTTGCATATCTTTTGAAAGTAAAACATAGTCTAGACATACCTCAAGTGTGTAGCTTTAATTAAATTGGTACAAGCAAAGGAGTAAAACCAACCTCCTCCCTCCTCCGCCCCCCCCCTTGCCTCTCTTCCCCTGCCCCCAGGCCATTTTCACAAGTCTAGTAATAGAGGCTTAGATTCCTATACTTTAGCCACGTTAGAGAAAGGTGACCTTTATTATTGAGTTTTCCTCAATAATAGGTTTGGTTGCCGTGGTTGTTCTCTAGGGTGCATTGGATATATTTGTGCCCGAATCCAAAAGCAGCCATGGAAGATTTGTAACACTGTGAGCTGTGGCCATAAAATTCAGTTTGGATCACAGGGTAAATCATTTTCAATTTTGTATCAACACTTTGTTCAAAAGTGCCTTTTCCACAGACGCTCCCACCCATATCCTTCCTTCCTTGTTTTACACCCACTTCCAGCAGTGCTCTGCCTTGTGGCATCCTTCCCTGACCAGCCAGGCGTTGGCTACAGCTCCCTTTCGAACCCTTGAGTGGCCACAGGAGTCACTGCACAGCAGTATGAGGGCATCCGTGCTAGCAGGAGCTGACCATGTTACCATTGCAATATTCACTGTCAGAACTGATGGATGAAACCTGATGAGGCACTGAATGGGTTTGCTTACAGGGTAACACAGAGCATCAAACACTAGGCCACTGGGTCAGGCCATGAACTGGTATTTCTTTGAAGCCTTTTAAGGACTGTACAGAAGTACCGTATTTATTTTGTATTTGGTTGTCTGGTTGGTGTGCAGTTCCTTTGAGAAATTCAGCAACTTTTCTTAAATTTCTTCCAATATTTTAATGAGTTCGCAGTTGTTGTGATGCTGCCTTATTAACTACATTATAATTTTAAAATCATTTTGCTTGTTGATTGCATTTAAATAACTGCCACTGAGGTGATCGGGAAGTTTTCGGAAAGATACATTGTTCTTTTTACTGTGTTGGAAAGTGGCATTGATGACCTATTCACACTGCTATGATATCTCACCTTACAAGAGCTTCCCAAAGGAAAGGGCTTCCTGGTAATAGTTTGCTGCCTCCCCCCCTCCCCCCGCTTCTGTTTCCTGTGAAGAACTTCTGACCATAGCTTTTGCTTTTATAAAATCCTCAATAAACTAAAAAGATAATGAAGAGAGGGCTCTGGAGATTGTGTATTGGGGATTGTTTTTTCTTTGTCTCTGCTTAACCACGCTGTATACAGCCCAGAATAAAATTAAGGTGTCTGCATAAAATGAATTTTGTGGTATCAGTCTAGGAAGGTTTTCAAAAAGCCTACAGGTGTTGGACTCTTAATAGATTTATAGATGCCAAAACCAGAAGGGTCCATTGTGGTCCTGTAGTCTGACCTCCGATATAACACATGCTATAGAAATTCCTCGAAATAATTCCCAGAGCATTTCTCTTGGCACCTTTTGAGAATCCCGTCCATCATTCTTAGCAGCCGCCTGTCCCCATCAATACATTTAGCATTAATTAACATCCATCCTCATTGTGTTAATAGAGAGAGGCCCTTAACTGCCTGGGCATCTCTACAGATGGATTTTCCAAGTGACGAGCAAGCTGAGCATGAAGAAGTTGCTGTCCCTGCTCTATCTCTTCTATAGCCAAATGAAGGACTTTGCTCAGTAGCACCTCTAAATCCTGATCTTTTGTGCTGTTGAAGTCAATGGCAAAGCTTGCAATGCCAGTGGTGCAGGATCAAGACCCTAGTAAGTGCTAAATTCAACTTTATTTAAAACTAATGATAATGCTACAGCAGAGCTAGCTTAGGGAAGCCCACTACTCATGTATCCTTCACATGTTTTTGTATCTGAACTACTTTCCTAGAAAGTTGAAATCTTCTATATTAATGTCTTTCTTTCATAGTTCAACTTTAGGGTGTATTCTTGCAAACACTTAAGCACGTGATTAAAGTTACTCATGTGCTTAAGTATTTTCAGAATTGGATGCTTTTTTGCCTTTCTTCCTGTTTCTAATGAAGCTGCATGTTCCCATCATTTTTTTTTGTTTTCTTCTCTTTTGTTCAACTTCATCAGTAATAATAATAGTTAATAATTAGCACTTCCATACCACTCTTCACTTTCAAAGCGATTTCAGGCATTAAATCTGTAAAGTTGACAATATTACAGTGTTGACTTGTTGCCTCACTGATGTTGCAGAGAGAGCAAAGCCGACTCTTTTTTTTTTTATGTCGGCCAAAACAGGGTCAGTTTTTTAAAGTGCAGCATTGGCAAAAATAAAATTCACTCCTAGGCTGACACATTGCCAAACTTCAGCTCAGAGCCAATTTTTAGAGCTGAGTAATAAACACCTGGAAAATTCTGGTTTATAATAGAAGTGCAGAAGAGCCATTAAACGAGTGGCTGAGAAACCTGTTAAAGTTGGACCTTTGTCTCAGTGACCATGGACTTTACCTTTGAGCCTGTCACTCAGAGATTCGAACTGAGCCTGTATGAATTGGCCTGGCACAACATTAGAGGTTTTCTTCTTCCCAGCGAAGTCATGTGACTCATTTCCAAATGTGGTTGGATGGGCTTAGCGTTCACAGAGTATTTGTTGCTATGGAAAGTCGCCACCTCCCGCCAGAATTTCTCCCTCTAACTTTGGGAACATCTCTTGTCACCTTGCTGAATCACGTTCCGAACCTCTAGCTGTAAGCAGGGATGTTAACTATAGGTTAATTGACTACTCAAGTAGTAACCCCCAGTGGGCTCTTACTAAATTTGAAGTGCAGAGCCGCAGCGTCCCAGGCGTGGCCCGAGCTGGAGTGTTCGGTCCAAGCTCACGCCGCCCCCAGGAGCTAACCCTGCAGTGGCTCTTAGTAAATTTGAAGAGCAGAGCTGCAGCGGGGTTGGCTCCCCAGGCAGCACAAGTCAGGTTCCGGCTCATGATGCCCTAGGACCCGCCCCCTGCCATTCCCATCTCCCTTCCCCTGCCCCGCACTACGGAGACAGTGCTGAGGAAATGAGTTTTTCAACCAGATCCCACCCAGCTCCTCCTTCCCCCCCTTCTGCCTCTGATACGGAGGCAGCAAAGCGAGGGAAGCGAGTAAGTAGTCAAGTTGTGACTCAACTAGTCACTTACATCCCTACCCGTAAGCTTTCCTCACAGAGTGAGGATCCAACCAGAGGAGTTGAGGAGTAGTGATAACAAAAACCAAGTGCGGGCATCTCCCAGCAGTATGGATTGGAGGGTGGGAAAAGAGAGGACAGTTATGTGCTGAGATAGAGAACAAGAAGGGAAGAAGAGATAACATTAGCAGAAGGTGAGGCATGTGAAAAGGGGAACAATTGGAGAGTAGTGTGGAAAGTAAGGTAGATGAAGCTTGAGTTCTAGGCAAGTGTAGCAACGTTTGAAAGTGGAAAGGAAGATGTAGTTTGCAGGATGAAAGCGTTTGGGAAAAGGAGGAAGAAGATACTGCAAGAAAAGAGATGGGAACAGAATTTCAGAGGAGAAAAGAGATGTAGCAAGATAGAGGGATGGAGCTGGAAGGGAATAGAGGCCCAAGGGATGGGGTTAGAAGGAAGGAGGAGTAAAGGCACAGATTTTGGTAGTAGGTGAGGATAGAGCAAGGAGTACAGCACTTGACACAAAAAGGAGAAATGAAAGGATCAGGAAAAGGGGAATACACAGTCCAAGGGAAGGAAGTGCTGGCAATAGTATCAACTCCAAGAGGAGAGCTGCTTTATTTTCCATATCAACCCCTGGTGAGTCTTGACAAGCAGAGCAGCAGGAAACCCTAAAGAGTCTGCTCGGCTCATTTTTTTTCCCTCCAGGTTTGACGGCTGATTTCTGTAGATTTTGGAGGAAATGGGGTAGCTCCACTTCCTCGTGTCTGTGACCTCACTAGTGCATCAGTTTGTCAGTTTATCTCAGCACCTTGCTTGCATGCAAATTTCACTTTCCAGATAAGTATCAGGCATGCAGATGTCTGAAACCATAGCTGGGAATTGAAAGTTGCACATTCCCAAGGTAACAGTCTGTAACCAACTGGGCCCTTTCACTCCATTCTGGTTTAGATTTTGCATCAAGATGCTGAAGCTGTGAAATAGACCAATAAGTACACTGTTGTCAAATAGTAAATTGTCTAGTTAAAGAAATCAGAAGCTGAAGAGAATAGATATTAATGTGCCTAGCCAAGACACACAATTATGCCCTAGGATTCTTCAAAACTAATATATGTTAAAGATGAAAACTGATTAACAAGAGAGACTTTTCTGTTTAGGGAACTTCTAAGGCTATGTCTACACAGCAGCGTTATTTCGGAATAACTGACATTCCAAAATAACGTAGTGCGTGTCTACACTACAAGGCTTTATTTCAAAATAATGTCAAGCTGGAGGACTTCTTACACAAGCTCACGGCAACCCTTGTTTCACAAGGGGTGAGGGACGTCGAAGGAAGAGTGTTCTTCCTTCAACTTCCTGCTGTGTAGACAGCGCCAAAAGCCAAAGGAAGCTATTTTGACTTAGCAATGCAATTGATGGAGCTCAAGTTGTGTCGTTTAATTCAACTTTAATTCTGCTGTGTCGATGTACCCTTAAGAGAGGAGAATTTACACTGCATTTTTACTCTTTCATTATGAGTTATGAGGAATATGTCAGCAAATCCAGGAAATTTTAGTATTACTGTTTCATACAATTTTTAGATTTTTTTTTAACTGTAGCACCAATGCATTCTCTCTATATTGTTAGGAATGCTCTTTAAAAATCAGAATTCCTCCCCTCCCCAAAATAGTTAATTGGATTTTAAAGTTAAAATACCATACAGCTTTTTTGCAAGAATAAGGGTGTCAGAGCCATCGGTCCTTACCAAATTACACTTTGAGTAGTTGCATTCTGCCTGCTTATCCACCCTGCAATTTCATTTGAGTACAGGATTCTTCGCTTCAGGTGTCCTGAATTATTGCACAGTACTGCACTGTTAAGCAGCTGCTGTGTTCCACCCCAGAAATGGCTACAATTCAGTGAAAGATCAAGTCATTTTGTGTCTCCAGAGTTTGAATAACATGCTTTAGGTCTCCTGAAGGCAAAAGTTTGAATATGTAAGTACTAATAACTTTTTATATGTTGCTGTATGATAGGTATTTTTTTCCGACTCTTCAGATCTCTTTGGCAGAAAAAAAATGAACTTTTTAATACTATTTATTTTGCGGGACTCCAGTGCTGTTCCGACATTTGGCGGGACTTTATTTGGTCAGCCCATCCAATCCCTCTCCTACCAGACCAAAAATCTGCTGCATTCTACATTCATTGTCATATGTGTTGCATTATGACCAGGATTCTGGGCTGTAGATGAGAATGGGGGAGGCTATGAATACAGACCATTGGAATCAAGAATCCACTGAGGCCCCGGGTGTGCTGGTTGTACTTCAGGGACCAAGACAAGCATTGACGGGACAGAGAGCCAGGAGGTCCACCTCACAGCTCCTTCCTGTCCCACAGCTTCTTGCTGAAACTGACTGTAGCTCTGCCTTCTCCCTGCTGATTCAGCGGTACTGTGTGACTTAGTGCTCTCTGCGGCCTGCAGACTGCCAGCACACAGAGGGGGCAGCAGCTGCACACACAAGAAGGAGGAACTTGGCCTGCCAGGCCAGGCTTTTGACTACCTATTGTTGGCCAGTTGTGCTAAAAGAGGAGGACCCAGCCTGGGATCACGGAACCCTTAGGAGTCATCTCTTTCTTCTGACTTAAGGATTGCAATATGCAGTAGCCAGTTCAGATAGACATGATCATCATTCAGAAACACTGCCGGCAGGCAGGAGTCCTCTTCCATTTGATTGAGGGGCAGGACTTCACTTAATTGGAAGTGAATTTTTTAACGCACCACAGTCTGTGATGCCACGTTTAATATGTGCCAATATTTTGTTACAGCAACACAGGATTGTGACATATAAGAGCAGGAAAAAAAAAAAGGCCAGTGTTGCAAAAACAAATCTAAAGAAGTGGGAGAACCCCCCAAAGGTTCCAAATTCAGAACAGAGTCATGACGTTTGGATACTTATTGGAACCTGTAGAGGCTTCTCATTCTAACCCCTATTTACTGATTCCATCATGCTTGTAAGACACTGACGCTGCTATTACTTCTGAGGACCTAGTGAATACTTGGCCAGCTATTTCCTCCTCTGCGTGTTCCTCTGTGCAACCTCCCATGACTCCCAGAATATGCCATCTCTGCTGGAGCTGACCTGTAAAAGCAGAGTTAGGAAGCCAACAAAGAAGAGAGAATTTCAGGTAGCTCAGCAACAGGAGGTGAACTTGTATCCCTGAGAGGTGGAGGTCTGATATTACTGCCTGTTCTCCCCCCTCCCAGCTTGTGCCCATGATCACAGAAGAAACCAGATTGGGACAGTTTCCCATACCTTGCAATGCTGGAGGGAGGTGACTGCACTAGAAGGCCTTCCATCATGTTCATTCTTCTCTAATATCCAGGACAATCTGAAGGAGAATTTCTGAAAGGTAATCCCAGTAGTGGAAGCCTAGAGAGAGGCAGTTTTGTCCACAGAAGTTTTCAAGCCACTCAGTTATTTTTGCAAAGGGCTTCCACATGTATTTCTGGCTGATTTTCAGTCACCTCTCCTGTTAGAGGACACAGCAAGATAATCGGTAAAGTTTGGAACTTAGTGATGTGCTTCATTTTTTCATCTTAAAAGCTCATTTTAAACCCTTCAGTGGAGATGTAGCTATAAACACACCTGTTAACTTTAACAGGAATGCTAAAATCCCAAGGCACTGCTTTGAAAATTCTCCCTCTTCATATAGGACCAGCAGCACTATCACAGCATAGCTTCTTTATATGCCTCCACCTAAATTTGCAGTTCAGTGGGATGAATGTTTATTTAGGAAATAAACCAGACTATCGTATTTTTTTTATAAAATTAGCTTTTTTCTTCTTTAAACAAAAGATAAGAGAAATCTCTTTAGCTTTTTTTTAATTATGTATATTTGAATGCTGGAGGAAAACTTGAACTGAGCGTCAGCTAAATATACTGTATCATGAAACCTTAGGGACCACTGAAATGAGAACAGAGGCCCATTACAGCTAAGAAGGTGTTTTATTGAAAATATGCCGACGTGCTTTCCCAGGAGAGTGAGTAAAAGATGGCAAGATGCCCAACAGTAATACAGGTTATTCTCCTAGACAGGCTAAAATATATAGTTTGGCACTCCTATGCTGTGTGTGAGTGAGCTATATAATAGACTAATGTGCATTTTTACATTAAAGGTGCCATATTTCACTCAATTTTTTCTTTTTATTTAAAACTGTTGCAATTTATATATTTCAGTTATTGTCTAAGTATATGTAATTTCTTACACGTTTTTTAGTTATTTCTTGAAAGAGGTGAAACAGTAAGTCTCTTGAATAGAAACAGAATTACAGTAGAGGGCAGTATATATAAAAATAAGTTTTTCACATAGTTGTATTAAGTATCAGAGGGTCGTTTGATTTCTACATCAGAGTGTAAAACCTCTGGCATTAGGGAAGGTAAACCTTACATCGTCTGACCTTACAATCAGTTACACTTAGTCTTCGTAGGAGCTAGCCTTATTCAAAGGGCCAGGAGTTCAGCAGTTTTGGCGTAATAAATATATTTTTTTAAAGATTGAAGTTTATTTTTTGTATCCTGGCAATCTTGATGTAATGGCAAAATACCTGTTTTCTTTCCCCTTATCATAGGTGGTTGATGCACAGTATAAAGTGGTCACCTTCTTAAAGTGAGCTTTTGCTATTTGCTACCAGACATTCCCCATAGTTATTCCTATTCTGTGTGTGACTCTGTGGTCTCTCCAGTACCAATATGTGTCAACGTGAGGCAAATAATGAAGTTTGTAATGGCAACTGCTGCATTCCCTCTACTGTACGTGACATAAATGTGATCTCAAATCATTAAAGGAAGTAACAGAGAGCGTTTAGTGGTGATTACATTTCAATATATTGTGTACTTTGGGGCAGAAAAATAATTTAGGAAATATGCCCATGCACACTTGGTATGCTGTAACTGATGCAGACCTGCTGGTATAAGAGTGTGCTAATAAATTGTACTTTATGGTGGAAACAAGATATTACAGTTTATAGAGAAAGAAGATGGCAGTTTATTAAGTCAAACAAATATGAACGCAGAGTGAGATGGTTGCCATTTTTATTTGTTTTACTTATTTTAAGGATGAGGGGGCTGCAATTAAATACAGTTTGTTTTTTACCTGGGATGCTTGATTCATTATTAATTTTTTTATGTTTAAAGGCAACCATAATTTGCTGAAATGACTTCCATAACTCCTGCACAATCATAGTCATAACTCACCTGAATGTTGACACATCCTGCTGTGTATATATAAATTAACTAGTAACACTGGCATTATAAAATGTTGCATTAAATGAAGATGTGAATGGTAATTTAACACATGTCATGAAGTGAAATTTAAACCATTGTACAACATTGAGAGGAGATAAAATGTCTTCTTCAAGCCAAATCTGCATCGACAATAAGGAAAAACAACATAATTAGCTCCCTATCAAAATAGGTACAACATTGATACAAACAATATTGATATTATATTGACTACTTAACAGTCCTGTGAATAGATAGGGTTTTGTTTTTTAAGGGGGACAGTCATCTTAAATTCATACCTCTGCCTGAAAGTATTTTTAACATCTAAAATCACTAACAGTGAATACAAAAAGTTTGCTTTGTGCATCTTCCAGCACTTTTTATGAAAACTGGTTTCACTGTTTCTTGTTCAGTCAGTGATTTTTCCCCCCAATTGTGTGTATAGGTCTTTAAACAACAACAACAAGGAAAGTAAAAAGGACTAGGAAAATGTGATTATAAATCCGCACCAAAAAAAAAAGCCTGGATCATAGCACTTATAAGTCATAGTTTGTGTTGTTTTGTTTTTAAAACTGGTGGGCCATCAAATTGGCTGAATCTCTTCAAAATATAGTGCTATTTATAACATCATTGTTTCCACTGTAAATCCACCCAGATAAAAAAAAAACCCACATCACATTGGTTAGGCTGGTGCACATCTCAACACAGAGGCGAAGAAGCCTATGGTTATGGGCTTACCTTTTCTGACTGTTCTCAAGATCAGTGCATCTTGAAATATGGGGAAACCTGTTGTAACCTTTTTTTGGTGGGGGAGGGAGAGGAGTAGATAAAAGGAGTGGGGGAATTAATACCACAAAATATACAACAAAAAAAGCAGAGAAAAATCAAACAGGAAAACCCCTCAATATTATTAGCAGTTTTTCTTGTAGCTTTCTCATACTCTGTTAATAACAAACATTTTTTGTTAGATTTGTTCCTATATGTCTGATTTTTTTTCTTCCATCTACTAACCTGTTACATGAGGGTACATCTACACAGCAGTGTTATAATGTCCCTTATTCCGAAATAACTATGTGTGCATCTACACAGTTAGCCCGTTATTCCAAAATAATTTTGAAATAACAGGCATCTTATTGGGCATTTGTAAACCTCATTCCATGAGGAAGAACACCTCTTCCAAAATAGCTATATCAGAATAGCAGTAGTGTGGATACTCCACTGCTGCTATTTCAAAATAGCTCCTCCCTTATGCCTTTCAGAGTAATTGCTCCCCAGTGCTTCCTGGGGCTCTAAGTCAAGGTAGCACACCCACATTAGGGGAGCCTGTCTCAGACTAATTTCCAGGCTTCTCTGTAGAGTAGAAGCACTATTTTGAAATAAGTTATTTCGGAGTATTTCTTCTGGAATAGTTTATTTTGAAATAATCGTGCAGTATAGATGTAGCCTGAGTGATCAGTTCTCTCCCCCCTTGTGGTACATGGAATGGCCCAGACTAAAACATAAAATTTTCCTGGGTTATATCATGCACTGGGCCAAATTCTGCTTTATTTATACTGGTGTAAGTCGTGAGTACCTTCACTGAGGTCACAAAAATTGCTCCAGACTTAACACCAGTGTAAACAAGAGCAGAATCTGTCCCACAGTCTCATGCTGGGAAACAAAAATGGATATCTCTCTGTGCAGAGAGCTATGGAACTCAACCCTGCTGCACGCAGTTTAGTAATAATAATGTAACAAAACCGTCTCTTTCACTGTGTTCACCTGTGCTGTATATCTCCTCCTCTGGGCCTTGATACCAATTTTTTGTGCTATATTTGACCCACAAAGTTTCACCTACTATCATGAATTTTATTTAATTGAGTCCAGTGCCAAATAACCAGCAAGGACTCCTCATTTGTCCCAAGGCATCATGTCTAGGTTTCATTTCCTATTCGTGTATTACTTCTCTGATATCCATGTGCCAGTTATACCCAGTATTCAATATCAATATTCAAGAGCTCTCTCACTATCCTAATGCTGTTTTTCCTGGTCTTCTGCAATATTTGCTGGCTGTATTTTCTTGTGACCCTACTGAACCATGGCTGTCCTCTGTTGCTCTGGGAATTCTGGTTCATAGCAGTCCGTTACTGAGTTTGTAGGTATGAAGCTTTTATAGGAAGTGCTTTAAAAATACTACTGGCCAGCAGCACTTAGCATTTTAAATGGCACTTTTCATCTTCAAACCGTTTTAAAAACATCACTCACTATGACACCCCAGAAACGCAAGTAAATAACACTGTCCCCATTTTGTACTTGGGGGAGACAGAAGAAGATGCTAAGGCCACTAATGTCACTTGAAGTGGGGGGTGCTCAGCAATTCTAAAAAGAGACGCACAGATCTCTGAAGTGAAGCTCTTAAAACTTAGGGGCTCAAGATTGTTGGTTACTTTAAAAGTAAAAATTAAAAAAAATCTGTGATTTGTTGAAGGTCAGAGAGGAAGCTAGTATCAGAGCCAAGATTATAAATTCGGAGCCCCTAGCTCACAGTCCTGAGCTTATGCCGCTAGATCACACCTTTCACTAGATCACATCTTTCATTGCTTATGAAAAAGAGATGATGGTATGTGCCTCAAATGAAGTGCTAACTTTATAGACCCAATTCTTTGCTGACACAGTAGCACCTTAATACTGTCCAGAGGATTGTGGTAATGGTGAAACTGAGGACAGAACTAACCATCTGACCTTCCTTGTTGCACTATGTGGCTGTTTCTGAAAACAAAAATTAAAGAGATTTAATCACAATTCAGGTGATGTGATTGTCAAACAGTTTGCATCCAACCATAGAAACTAGATCAGAGTTTTCCAAACTGTGGTTCATGAACTACTTACTACTGGTCTTTGGAGTGCTGTGCCCGATCATGTGATGCCTAGCTCCCTTCCTTGTTTTCTGCTGCTTAAATACTATTAAAAGAAGCTAAAATACATGAAACACTTTTAAAATGTTATTTGATCATGTAAACTATTTCTCTAGTTGCCAGAGGGATGTTATTTGACCATGAATGGGGCAGGCAGTGTTCCGCAAGAGAAAAAACTGAAAAACCTAAGAACCCTTGTATTTGCAATAATCTCATACGGTTTGTGGCAGTCAACGGTACTTGGGAGGCCGCTGGATAGAAAGCATTCTAAGTGCAGCATGTTGTTAAATTCATAATATCATCTCTAGGAAGTGTTTATTTTTAAATTCTCTGTGTGATTGTATATAATATTTTGGTTCATCATATGTGATATTTACAAACATCATCCGTTTCTATGCCATTTATGTGTTGACCTGTCCTTCAATTTCTGTGTGTGCCTTTAAGAGGCAGGATCTTTCTGAATCATTGAGGCTTTTTCTGGAAGATTTAGGGTCTTTCAAAAGATGCCCTTAGTCCCTTATTAAACATTCATAAGAGGGTGGGGTCAGATTGTTTCTGACCTGAAAAAAATCCCATTAATAAATTTGTTATCTGACATGAAAACACTTTAGGGTGGAAAGCAATCCGTATCACATCCCGTTTAACATCAGATCTTAAGTTGTCACTAAATTGAGTCCTTTGTCTTTGCTTCTTGCGAGGTTCTTTTGCAGCATCACTAATAGGTCTGTGGTCTGACGTTCCTTGACTCTTGCAAATAAAGTGAGATTGCAGTGGAAATGTTATTAATGTGGTTCTATTCTTCATTTACGTGTGTCTTAACTTCCTTTTTAAATGAATTTCATATCTAGATACTGTAAGAATAAAAATACTAAAAACAATCACTGACATTTTACTTAATATTATTGACACAGATGAAGCCGGTTATTTATTATAGGTTTTTAGACTAGGTTGTTGAAGCAGTTCCTTCCTATCCATAGGTTAGAGACAGCACAATAACAATGTTTTTTCATTCTAAAGACATGGGCCAAAAAAGTATTTTTTTGAGCTTGAACATGTGAGATGTCAAGAGGACTTGTTTTGAATTACATGAAACCACTAGCCCTAGTGTTACAAATGTACCACAGACCCAAAGTGTTTCACTTCCACTAAACTCAGAAATGTTCTTTTGACTGTCTTAAGAACACACAGATAAAGCTCCCATTTGTGGAACACTGATCTGAATGATACAATAGATGCATCCTTGCTTTCTGATAGATTTTAACATCTTACCATTCTGGACTGTGATTAATTTCCCTTTGCTTTGTTTGTGAAAGAAAGAGGGGAAGGTAGTTCCATTTACAGTCTAGACACAGTAATCATTTGTACAAACTTCTTTTGGAGCTGTTTGTTGTTTTCTGTTTTTTTCATGCATATTCTTTTGCAAACAGAAATACTCAACCTTGGTAAAAACATGAGAAGTTTTTATATTGAAAAGTCTGTTTTCTAAGTGGGGAGGAGGGCATTTTTCTCTAAAGCTGTTTGGTCCTTTGATTCCATCCAATTTAAAAATGATTGTTATGAACCATTGTGTTAGCGGGAATTTTTTCAGGGCATCTACTCTTTGCAAAATAGATTGCTCTTAAAGGTTATGATCCTGAACAGTTTGTCAGTAAGTATGGGTTTTTTTTAAAAAAAAATTATTTGTTAAAGAATAGTTCTTAACAGCTGTTTGATTAAGGGTAAATGCCTGCTATTTGCCATGCTTTTTAGAGAGCAGACACATGCATAGTCAGGTCAAAGGGTTAACAGCAATTAACTGTAGTTGCTTTAGAGACAAAAGCGTTATTTCACAAAAGCATTATTTCACCTGCCGGCAGTATTAAAAAAAAAAAAAGGAGCCCTATTGTGTAAGGGTGTTTGAACTGATTATGTTTAGAGGCTGGTTGTGATTGGTGGAGAAGGGCGTGGCTGATTGGGTAGTTTTGCATCTTGTCAGCTCAGGAGCACCCTTGCGCGTGCAATCTGTCTGTAACCTGAGGAAGCTAAAGACTGTACAACAAGGCTTAATAGAGCTTCATGGCCCAGCACTCTGTTTGTGGTGGCAGCTAAATGGAGTTTGTCAGGTTTGTCAATATGATTGATTTTGTGAATTTTTTTTGGTATCTTACTTGTGCACAGCATGACCGTTTAATTTTGCATATGTAGGAATAAAGAGGCATATTGCTTTTTAAACTTTTCTTTTCTTTTTTAATCTTTGTTTATCACCTGAAGGCAGTAAGTAGAATCAGTTCAGACAAAACTGGGGGAAAGGAATAGGTAGCTACAGTGAACAGGCCTGTTTCTCAACTCTTCAGAAATATGCCAGAGCTTGAAAAATAATGTTTATATCTCTGAAGTCTTTATAATTTTTTTTAACATTTATTGCAGCTTTTAAGCTATGTTTTATTTTCATCCAGCGCAGGAATTTTTCAAAGCCCTTGGTAAATAATTACATATAAGAAAAGGGAATGTTGTGTGCTTTTTTTATATCTTGTTATAGACATAGAAAACAAATAGAATGGTTATTGCTCTTTTCATTCTGATAGTTTCCATATCTGACTGGACGATTTTTATCCTAACTAAAATGACTGCAGTTTGGGGGAAGAGGGCAGGTGAACTAAACCACCACACAAATGAGGTAAAATACTTTGTGAGGTTTAAATGTCAGGCACTGTGGTTGCTGAATTTATTTGCCAGTAAATTTGCTATGTGAAATTAAGTGAGTGAGCTTTGTTTTTGACATTGACTAGTGTGATGAACTCTAGTGAAATACATGTGTAACAGGATCTAAATGTAGCCAAGTGAAGTGTCAGCGTTGCAATACAGTATTGCAGTGCAAATGAGATGATTTTTCTAGTCTGGTGGCAGTGAGGAGGAGGGAACCCTTAGGAAGTGGGTGGTAAGTTTAGAGCAAAGTGCATATACAGTCTTCCTCTTTGGAATTAACTCTTTCAAACCCTGCATGTTTTAAGGAAATACTGAACAGGTCAAATTATTCCCGCACTCAGAAAGTGTAGGCAAAATAGCTTTAAAATTCTGTGTATTTATTTTAATAGATGTCAGCATTCTGAAAATGACAGTTTCTTCATTTTTAACAAAAACAAGTTTGGCAGCAGGAAGTGTGAATCATTCAAGGGGTGACTAAGATCTGTTTATGAAACTAAATAGTTGGATTTATTCTAGCTGTCAGTGTTGAAATGTTAAGTAAAATAAATTACTGAAGTTTATCTCTAGTAAAATGTAAGTTAAACATGGTAGTCTACTTCTTAAAAAACAAAATAAAAACTTATATTTCATTGGATCAAAGCTAGCTTTCATGACTAGCCCTTAAGGACCCAATTCTAGGAGCATTATGCATGTGGGTTATTAGCTATGTTAGGTGCTTCGCTGAAATAAATGTAAGTAGCATGCATGGTAAGAAAGTGCAGGATTGGGCCCTTAGTTGTCATATTTACGATACAAACATCAGATATCTTAAATATTTTGAATCAAGTGTGTATGTTTATGCCTGCATATTATAAAATATATTAATGGTATGTACATATATAATTTATGGGTGTAGAACTTCTATCTCTTTGGGTATGTCTGTATTATGCACTTATTTTGAAATAAGCTATTTTAGAATAATAACTCCTAAAATATCTATTTTGAAATAGGCGTTATTCCTCATGAAATGAGGGCTTGTTATTCCAGAATAAGAATCCCGTTATTTTGAAATAATTTTGAAATAACGGACTTGCTGTGTAGGAGTTCACCCTGTTGTTTCGAAATAACACTGCAGTGTAGATGTGCCCTTTGTGAATTGTGTATTTATCACAGTGGAAATATAAGAAATTGTTGTAAAAGCACTGCTTCTGTGTTGGAACTGTTAAAATGCCTCTATTCCCATCGATTGGCAGATATGTTTTCGGAGGGCTTTAAATGACTACCTGTGACTACCTTAAAAATGTAATTGTTAAGGATGTAAAAATTAAACCCAGATCCTGACTAAAGAGTGTAACTGACTTGGCCTAGAATGTGATAGAGCTGAACTGAAAACTGATTGGTCTGACACTTTATAATCAAAGTTGATTTATTGTTCATTAGTAGTGCATTAGCCCTTTCAAGCAAGACAGTTATTTGTGTAGTGGCCTGTCAAACAAAAGACTTCTAGCACCTGTCATTTCTAAACCATGAGATAAGCAACCAGATATTAAGATAATGCAAATAGAAATATACTTGGACAAGGTAAATTGTCAGCAATTTTCCTTTTAAAATAATATTCTTTTATATACAGTGGCTAATATCAGAATATTTATACATCTGATGAAAAACTAAAGGCATTTCCCTAAAATAGAGATTGGTATCATCAGGATGGGGAATCATATTGAAATTCAATGTGCTGCTTTCAAGATTTCAGAACACCTCACATGTAAAAATAAAACATAGGCAGGGTAATTCCTTGTTAAAAGTTGGATATTAATTAGAAAGTAATATCATTAGTAGCTTTAACCTTTTTTTAAAATACACAAGTCCAAACTCAAGGCAATTTTTATGTTTTGTCCATTGCCCTCATCCCATTTTCCCCAATGGACAGAAAGTGATATTCTTGCAAGGAGGGGTTAATTTTATGAAAACTTGATGACATCACAGTAGAGCTGTGAGACTTGTCAAAAAACGCCAGCTGCCATATTCAGACAGATTTGCTCTGAATTGTCGTGCCCCCCCTCCCAAAAAGGAATGATCCCATGACATAAAACAGAAAACAACACAAGTGTCAAAAGAAAACAAAATTAGTGAACTTTTGTCTGCCACCATAGAAACGAGGATTAACTTATGTTATTCCGGAGCATGGAATGGAGACTATCTGCATGAGGATATATAGTGTATTGTCTTCTGTGAATTTTCATTTGACAGGGATTTTGGAGGCTGTGATCTTAATTAAATCTCAACTGACTCAAAGAATGCATCTAAAGGCATGCAGTGTTGCGTAACCTTATTGAGTTGGTAAACCATACATTATCAGAAAGCTTGTGATAGGTAGGGATGCTTTGAAATATTTTGTTTGCTATAGTTAGGGTGTTTTCTAAAGGTGCACTTCACTGTACTTATTTACCCTCTTTTTTAAAACAGTGTCATCTTTTTCTCTTTAAATAAAAAAAAGATAAGCCCTAAGATATCCTCTGTCCAGACAATCCAACTTTAGCTTGACTAAACATGAATAGTATCAGATACAATGGAAGTGACATGAAAAATAAAATGTAAGACCTTGGCTTTCTAGATTTATACGTGCTGAAGTGAATACAACACATTAGGCTACATCACAAAACTCCTATGCAAATTTTGAAAGCATAACTCTCAGTAAAATTAATATTGCCATGTAAATAATTACCAAACAACCAAACTGACCATTATCTGCCAGTTATAATAGATCAAACGGGCATTATTGAAAAGGACCCATGATTCAGTAGGGAGGACAATATAAACTGACATGTATAGAAGTAGTGTTGAAGCTGACTGTACTGAAATGGAAACAAGAGAAAAGGTCAACAGGTGTGTGTGGACAAGGTGAAATTTGTTACCTGGACACTGAGAGATGCAGAGAAGACACACAATTTAATTGTGGAGCAGTCCTTTAACAGGCCCGTTTTTGTGAATTGCTAGTATTTGAAAATGATGGCTATTCCATGTTAATTTTTTTGACTATACTGAAGCTAGATAGTTGGCTGGTTCAGTGTAACATGTTTTGTTATATTTAAAAGGATTGAACACTCTGGCTGTCTCACGGTAGGAGACTTATTCCATCCAAAAGTTTGGGGAGCTGCGAAGCCATGACGTAATTGCTTAAGACATATGTCTTACAATCATTTTATAGCAGTTCTAGCCAAATGTATGCTTGACAGAAATAGAGTTTGGGCTTAATTTATGAAAACGTTTATTCCTATGAGATGAGTTACTGATGGGTTTTTTCCTTCTTCTTGCTAGGTAAAAGAAATACCAGGGATAGTTTTATCTATACGCACACCGAGAAACTGTCAGAAATTCCTGACACCATAGGCTAAATTTGTTATTTTTTGGCCAATGTCTTGACCAGTTATATAAGTAGTTTGTTTTATTGAAAACAGAACCGTATTACTGAAAATTTGGTTGCCGTAGTTCAGGGTTCAGTTAAAATGTCCTGTGCTATGCTGTTTTTATAAGGTGCTTTCTTGATTAGCTTCATTTTCCAATAATATGGAAAGGGGGAGGAGGGAATGTTTATCATACACTCATCTGTAAAACTGGTGTAAATATTGTGTAGATATTTTTGAGTAGCATAACAATGACAAGTAGTTCTTTTCTAGCTTTTGTTTTATTTTTAACCTTGTCAGTGCAGTGTGGTGTACAAACTATCTGTTTGCTATATGAATATAGGACAAATAGAATAAATAGTGAACAAAAGCATAATTGCTCATTAATCTCTGCACAGGTTTATGATTCCTTCATTGATTAGGTAAGATGTTGCATTTATTGGTGGGGGGAACAACCAACAACAATAACCTGATATGTTTTAATTTTTAGCCTGTATCTTGCCCTTAAATCTGAAACATCATTGTTCAAATAACTGAGAACAAGGTAAACCAACAACATCAAAAAGGTCGGCTTCTGTGATTTCTCAAGGGCTTGTTATTTTGTACTTTCCAATTCTATTTGATGTCTTGACAAAACAAGATGACACAAGGGAGAATACATTAAATTTTGATTTTCATCTAACCTGTTACAGTGCTGGCAGCTTAATTTCTTTTACTTTTTACTGAAGATGGCTTTTTGCACAATTATTCTAATTGCCAAGCTACTTTATGAAAAGGTTTCTTTACGGGCTTCCCATTTGCCTTGATTTTGCTAGGCATTTTTTGAACGTGTTTTGACCTTTAACACACAGAGAGCTTGGTGGTTGGAGTGTGTCTTCATTAGAAGTAAATCAGTGAATGGCAAGATTGTCAAAGAAGCAACTGATGTTTTCTCATTAGAATCTAATTTGCACTGTTATGCTTAGCTGTGATGTACAGATGAAGGTATCTGTGATAAGTGTGAAAAGCTGCACTTTTTAAGCAAATAAAGTTTATAGGTATTTTAAAGGCAATAATTTTGAACAGAGTAGCAACACCTAAAAAAGTATTTAAGTATAACAGAACTTAAAGTTTGTCATAGCATAATTTGACTATTTTGTATTGGTTTAATAAGGTAAATATATTTTTAATTGTTTATTAATATTTAAACTGACCAGTACAGGTCTCCTCTAGTGTGCAAAATTAGAAGAACAGATAGTTTCACATTTAACTCTTTAAGGAAAGAATACATTTAAAGTGAAGACACTCATAACAATTCAAAATAATTCTGGTTCTTTTTGTGAGGAAAGGGGAAATTTTTGGATTTTTTATTTAAATGTGGCATGGGGAAGAAAATATCTCCCTATATTTACTTTTAAATTAACATCAAATTCTTGACATATTAAGTGCTGATAGAATCATAGTTTTTTATAATTAATTCACAAATATAAGGAACTTAGTATGATATTGCTCAGTGCATTAAAGATTTTTGGGAGGTTGAGATTTCAAAGCTTTTTAGTGGGTTTGGGTATATTTGATGATATGTCTTAGAGGTAGGCTAGATGATTTTGGAGAAGGGTGCGTTTGGCTTTGTCTTAATGCTGTTGATCCAAAACTTCTGCTGGAGAAAAATACTAATTATTTTCCATTAGTTTTTATTGATTCATTATAAATGTTCTCACCGGTTTGAATCATGTACATTTGGGTTATAATTTTTCCCAACATGCAGGTGGAGGAGGGGAAAAAAACCTTAGTGTAAAAATATGGTTAGGTTGAAAAGATCATTCTACTTGTTCAGTGACTGTTTGTGTACATTCTACTTTCATCTGTATTTGACAAATGTTAAGAGTAGAAAGGATTTAATTTATGTAAACTTTATATTTTTATGCAAATTAAATGGGTATTTATTATAGCTGAAACAATTACCCTAGCACTTAGTAGGGAACCTGGTATGCATGAGAAGTGCTAGATAAGATCAAATGAAGTTCTTCTAATGTCCCATTCTTTGTTCAAAAAATAAATTTTACCATTTTTTTCTTTGACTGGAGAAGAATACAGAATGCTTTATAGCGTAGATATTCTGGAATACTACAGAATTCCAAGAGAGTCCAGATTAATAGGTTATATAAATCAAAGTAAGATCTCTCCTCTTGATAAAATGTAATAAAATAAATGATAAAAATAAAATGTTAATTGAATTTTAAAGAGGGGTTCTCCCCCCCTTTCTTTTTTAATAGAGGGCTATATTGATACAGAATACTGTTATGCTAATGACTGACTATTTAGCTGATTTTACATTAATACAATAAAACATTACCTGTCTTAATGTGTTATCAAGTATTGTGGCAAAATAGTTGTCTAAAAGTGAAATTCCATTTTGCATAATGAAACAGAATGATAGTTTCTGCATGAACAGTTCCAGCAATTTAGCTTTTTTGTTGTTGTTTTGAAGACTGAAATATTCTATCAGGAATGTTTTACACTCCCAGGATGGATATGGATACTGTGTTCAGTTCTTGATTATTTTATAAGTATCAGATACAGACTGTGGCATTATGCTTTTCTGTTTGCCAATTCATCAGTGTATTGTCTTGTGGTGTCATCAAAGTTGGAGGTTTTTTTATGTTGCTTTAGTTGGGGGTTTCTGTATTTTTCTTTTCACATATTAGTGTTATAGTAGGCACTCAAGGTAATGGTTATTTATTCATACAGCTCTGCTTTTCATGTAGTCCACTATTTTTCATTACCGCTCTATCCTTTATCCTTTTTATGCATCCAGATATATTTTTGCTCCATTTAACTTTTGGCAACAAAGTCTTCACCCAAAGATATGCTATCTTGAAATCCAGATATTTGCCATAGTTGCCAAAATTTAATATACTGTCACAAAGGGTGAGTGTTTTGCCGACAAAGATTTTACTTTGGAGGGGTTTTTTTCCATAAAGAAATAATCCATATCTTCTATGTATAGTGATCGTTAACAATAGTACAGCCAGACCCAATAACGAGAGATGTGCACATTGCATTCTATGCTGGTTTATTCTGTATACAAGTTTGAACTAGCTGAAATATTTGGTTAGTATTTAATTATGTTAATATAACTGAAGAGGGGAAAATAGATTATAATCATTTTCTTCCTCTCAACTGTAGATAGAACAGTGCCAGATGCGTCATTGGTGTAACTCCATTGTTACAGTAAGGATGAACTTGCCCCAAGTTCTTTGAGTTCTTTTCTTTTTTCTTAGTAAGCATCCTATAATATGATATATTTGAAGGCTTAGGAGATGGACCACAGTGGAAAGGATTGTTGTAGAATCCCAAGTAGTAACAAACGGAATCTTGAGAGAAATATAGAGAGTCTGAAAGCAATTGTTAGTATTAAAGACATTTTTTTGCTGTTGATGATATTAGGACGTCAGCAGGTCTATACTAGTAGAGTTCTGAAAGCCAAAATGCAGCTGTATTTTTACCTCCACTGCCAGATTTACATGCAGCTGGGTGTCTCCCACACCCTATTGTGGTCAGTCAACAATTCAGCGTACAGTGTATTAAATATACCAACAACAACAATACCCTGTCCTTCTGAAAATAGAAATAAACAACTAATTAAGGGTGATTTCTATTGTTCTTTGTAAATTGGCTTTCTCCCTCAAGGCAGTAAGACAGAATTATTTTAGTTCTACATAAACTGCCTCCTGTGATTCATTGTTAACTCGTAAAACACACTCATTTTCATCTACTTTAGCAGGTGAGCCATTTTCAGTGTAGGTTTGTAATTATTTTTGGTTTTGGCAACACATTTAAATTGACATTTGAGAGAGAGAAATCTAAAATTCACTTATAGCCTCTAGTTTAGGTTTGACTTAGTATCATACAAATACCAGAACTAAATATTGTTCTCTGAAGTAATGTAAAGTATATTGTACAGTATCTTAAAATAAAGTTTAATTTTGACTGAGTACACTCAAAAAAGGATCTATGAATATTAGAGAGCTGTAGTTAAGAACTTACATGACTGTTTTAAATACTATTGATTTAAACCACTGGCTAGATTTTATGAATCAAAGTGTAATTTCCAAGCTTTGGCTATATTTCTCAACTCTAAAGCACTCTCTCTTGTGTGCCTTTAGCAGCTTTCCAGACATTCAACACGGGATTAAATGATAGTAGTTACAATGATCAATAGGTTAAGACCGGTACAATCACTCTTACCGCTAATGACCTCAGTAGTAATGGGTAATAAAGTGTGGGCTATAATAGCCTATTGCTGGTGCTGCATGCCCTTTGATTCCTAGTATTACTAGGGACTAGCTACATGAAAAAGTTGAGAGTTAAGGGAGTGGATATATAGGCTATAATTCTTAACTATTTAAAGTCCTTAAACAGTGCTCTTTTTTTTTTCTTTGACACAATAGTTTCTGGTCCATTTGAATATGTTTGTTAAAGGTTTCCATAAGTTATTTTCATGATATGCTGGAGTAGAAACTTCGGGTAAATTTAACTTTTATTACGTTTATAAATTAAAGGTAGAGTCCAGAGCTAGCTGGTGTGACAGTGCAGATTCAGATGATAAAGGCTGAGCTCCTTAGCATACTGCTGCTGTCCAAAGGATTCCATAGATGTGTTTTCTGTAAAAGCATTAATAGTTTCTGTTTAGAAATTTTTCATTGGATGGTACACAAATGCTTTTGAAATGTAGCGGCCATGTGCACAATTCCCGTGGAAGTTGGTGGGAGTGGTCCATCCATAACCAAAGCACAAGAATGTGGCCCTTAGTACTAATCGTTGATGTGTAGGGTTTACAACACCCCGCCCTGTTCCTGTCTGGATCCCTGTTTTTTGTTAGAAATCTGATTGAAGAGTATTTGTATTGTATATCTTCCAAGAATAGCACAGAAAACATACTTAAACATGCTTCCTTTTCTGTTTGCTCAATTAGACTTCAATAAAAGTAGTGTAAACTTCAAGGACAAGTAAACTCCTTTTGGGATGGAATAACAAAGAGGAATAAAGCTCAACAACTAGTATGAGGACTAGTAAGACATTTGTACTTCAGAAAAGTTATTTTGAAAATCACATGGAGTAGGATGGTCAGCATTAATGAGCTTACTGACTCTGATGATCGAGGCTTCTCTGGGTTTGTCCCAGTTTGGTATTGCAGCACCTCTGTAGTGCAGCGACTGTCCAGTGTGTTCACTGTTGGATTATACAAATAGCTAAAAACTGGTCCAACCAAGTCATAGGAGGGTTCACCATTGACTTCATTGGACCCAGGATCTGTTGAATAATTAAATCTTTGTTTTCATAGTGAGCAGATGTGACTGTTTTTTGTATATTTTCATGGATTGTCCAGATGTATACTATAGTGCATGTTCATCAGCACTGTGTGATGCTAAGAACTCATGGGTGAGAACTCTCAATGCTATGTTAATAAGGTGTCAAAAACTCGTAACCATTTCTTGGAGTTTTTCAAACAAATGTCTTAAAAGCAGTTCCTGCCACTTGCAGACAACATGTACACAACAGCATTGAAAGGTGTGCACTGTACGTGAATCTGACCTTCAGGAACCATTTTTAGTTCATCAAAATTAGTGATGCTGAGAAATCAGGACATCAGTGCATAATGACTGTGAAATTAGGAATGAGAGCTTGCTATGCAAATGACAGGACAAATCATGTGAAAAAGTCAAGATAAACTGCATATTAAGACATTATGTTACATAAAATTAATACTGCATTTCTCTCTTGCTTACTACTACTCTGAAAGATTTTTTTTAATTCTTTTATCTTCTGATCAGCTATTGTCTGCTGATTTTTAAAAAACTGGTGTGCAGAGAAAGTGCAAAACATGTTATTACCTTTTATTGTAATACATGAGATGACAAGAGATCCTTTTTAACAAAGTATATCCTTTACTGCTTTTAGTTCTGTGCTGTCACATATTTGATTTGAAACTAAAGAAAAGTAAGGTGCTTAAATATTACTGTTAGAAATCATATGGGTTTTGTCTTTTTTGCTCTATTGTGTTTTTTTTTCAATTTTTTCCTTTTTTATCATCATTTCTAGTGAAATAGTCTTCTTGCATTACTGGGACTGACAAAATGGTTCTCATGTAGTCTGCAAATTAAATACAAGTGCAGTGATTATTTTGAATAGCTAAATTACATTCTAGAAAGCTTGCAGAATTCATAGCATTGTCATTAGGTATCCGCTTGAATACAATTTGTGTAACCTTGGCCAAGACAGCCTGTCATTTTAATGTCAGTGTTTTATCTGAACAAGACATCATCCTTTCAGATACAGTGTACAGGTTCCTTGCAGAGATGCCCGTGCAGAAACGTGTTAACAGTTGCAAATATGAAATGCTATCAAGTTCATCACTGTAGCTGTTTGTCACTGAAATGTCATGGAAAGCGGCTTTTAATGGTATCTCACGTAATATGAAAGAATTGAAGACATCTGTATGCTGGGTGAATATGGAATGGTAAAGACATCGTAGTAGGGTCTTTCTGTTAAAATTGCATAGGAACATAGGTGCTGTTTGTCATATCCCTGAGATTTCATTCATTTTCTTAAAACCATTCTTTTATGGGGGTCTACATCCCATCATTCTGGGACACCTGATTGGGGTTTTTTGGTGTCTGTTTTTTTGAGTTGACTGTTTATTGTAAAAATAAATCTTTCTTGACAGCTTATACTGTATGCCTATGTTTAAACTGTTTCCATTGCAATAGTGTTCTGGAGAAAGAGGATGTGGCTGGGAGAAAATAAAATTGGTGCGTTTATGTTTATTTCAGTGATCTCTAAAGGCTCTTGCATATTTCATTATTTCGACACCAAAGTAGGGGACTCCAAATGAAATTAATAGGTAGCAGATATAAAGGAAGTTTAGGAAGTTTTTCTTCACGCAGCACACAGTCGACCTGTGGAACTCCTTGCCAGGGGACATTGTGAAGACTAGAAATTTAACAGGGTTCAAAAAAGAACTAGGTAAATTCATGGAGGTTAGGTCCAGCAATGGCAGTTAGCCAGGATTGGTAGGAATGGTGTCCCTAGCCTCTGGAAATGGATGACAGGAGAGGGATCACATGATGATTACCCATTCTGTTCACTCCCTCTGGGGCATCTGGCCACTGTTGGAAGACCGGATACTGGGCTAGATGGACCTTTGTTCTGACCCGGTATGGCTGTCCTTATGACACAACAAAGTGTGAGAAGTAAGCAATTTAGCAGAAAATAGCATGGTCTCCTAATTAGTTTGGTACACCTAGCAATGGACAAATAATTATTGGGATAACAAACAATTGCTTAATATTAAAAAGGAGAATAAACTGCAGTGGAACTCTTTGCAACGTGTCCTGACTTTGTACGCACATTGTCTTTAATGCTCCAGGTTCCTGTGTCAGTGGCTATGATGACACCTCAAGTTATCACTCCCCAACAAATGCAGCAGATTCTCCAGCAACAAGTGCTAACTCCCCAGCAACTCCAGGTCCTGCTCCAGCAGCAGCAGGCACTCATGCTTCAACAGGTAAATGTTTCTTTTACCGCTGGTAAGATGGCTCTTCTAGGGGAGCTAAAGTCTTTAAATATTCCTGTGGTGGACGCTGCCTGCGTACTGGACCACGAATCTTATAGTAGCGACTCTGTATCTCGTGTGAGCGGATTGCTTTTTTGTGTTTAAAACTAGCAATTGCTATTGAGAACATAAGCACAAGGACTAAAACGAGATGCCTTTACCAGATATGTATGAAAAGGTGCATGCTTAAGAAACAGAGTCCTACAGATGCCATGATAGCTTTCCCCTGAATTCTCCTTGGCACATCACTTCCTTCTGACTAACTGGCATAAACCGAATACAGTAGAGAGAGATGTTCAGTTTTAAAATGTATTAATCCCATATGGAACAATAGAGACTGTTAAAATTTCATCCACTGAAATGTAGGCCTTAACCTTTGAATTTCAGTAAACAAATATATTGTGTATTGGTGCTCCTGAGTGCCCCATTTCAACATGGAGCCTGTGTCAGCGGAAAAGTTTGCAACCAATGAAGTATGGTTTTAAAGTTTATTTATCTTAATGTGATGCACAACGTTAATTCATTAATTCCCTGAAGACTTTTAAGGCCACTACATGCTAACCTTGTGTACGCTTTCCTCACTGTCACTCTCACTCACTCATTCACTGAGTGGATGTCTAAACTGCATACATCTACTATCCATCTGGGAAGTAAGAAGGGGGAGGGGTATTCTCGGTGATGTTTATGTATGGACTGAACAAAACGTAATACAGTCAAAGCATATAATTTAGAATGCATGTATATGTTTCACAACAGAGATTTACCAGGCTCTCTCAGCAAGGGCATTTTGGCTTTGTTGTTATAATCAAAGGTCATTCCTTGCCTTATTTTAATTAGTTTGTGTAGAAAATGGTATGTTTTTCATCAGTTCATTTTGGAGATTACTTTTCAAACGATAATGCCAAGAATAGTCAGTGTGCACTGAATTTATTGTCGAGTTTCAAACTAAAGGTCAGACCATTATAGATAAAAGGATGCTATTTTTCAAATCACAGTTTGTGTGTTACACCAAAAGGGGCCCTGAATTGTCCCTCCACTTCGTTACTTACCGTGTTTCCTCTTCTTTGTAGCAGCAGCTTCAAGAGTTTTATAAGAAACAACAGGAACAGTTGCAACTTCAACTTTTGCAGCAACAACATGCTGGAAAACAGCCTAAAGAGGTACAGACAATACGCATTTTACTTTCAAACCGCAGATCCCAGAGGACTGCCTAGTGGCTATTAAACTGTCATTCATCTTATAAATGATTACACAACTGAGCTGACTCTATCAGGTCTCAGCTTTCAGCGTTAGAGTTATTGTCCTGTTTTCTTTTATTTTCCTGTGCTTTCCATTTGCTTGCTGCCACATATTTTATACCACAACATCATGCCGTGCTGTTCGGTGTCAGTATTGGAGCAAGTATCTTGACTAGTGTCTTAAGAGAGCATATCCTGGAAGTAAGTTATTTTACACTGGATGAAAATAAGGATGCAGTAGTCAAGATGCTGTACTCCCAAAGCAGGGAAATACTTCAAGAGGTTTAGAGTGTAGGTTCACTTTTTCAAGGCAGAGGCTCAGATTACATATTTGTCATAGTCGAAACTTAGAACAAGAACTGCATTTAAGAAACATTTGTTGTGACACAGATCAACAGAATCTGAGAAGCAAAGATAAGATTGAAGGACCATCCTCAACTCCTCACATTATGTCTAGGTATTACAGTACACGTGCTATGTAGACTAGGAGAAGATATTGATTTGATGTCACTGCAATACATAGACAGAATGGGCAGTTTAGGGCCAAAAGTGTCTGCCTGAACTTTGAATACAGTTGCTTTTCTAAACGTCTATCACAGTCATAATTTTGCATATCCTGGTGTACTGAATTCCTTTTATAGTGGTGTTGTTCTTATTGTTGTTTAAAATTTAAGAAACCGAAATGCTTCGGTGAAGTGGCATGAGAAACTATGTAAATCCATGTTCAAGGACCTGAACATTAGTTAGTCTGTGGCATCAGTGCCTGATTGGACAGCTCTTAGTAAGCTGCTTCTTGGCACACGGTGCTGTGTAATGCCTTTCATCGCAGTGATGCGTTCCTGTCGGTGTGGCAGGCATGCTGTGCTAAGTACAAATAACAAAAACAGCCCAACCTTTTTTTTTTTCTTTTCATATTTGGTAAATTGTGCCACCCGTGCCCCATTTCAACCAAGAGTGAATTTTTGAGCTTTAAACCACTGGGAAATAGGGGTTTATAGTGGAAACACTGACACCACCTTAACTACAGTGTGCAAACGGGCACCACTATAATAAAAAGGGAACAGATTAAAAAGTGTCTAAAATGTAAATCTAAAGGGCTAACAGTAATTAAAATGGAAATGGCACAGGGAGAGAAGGCATGTAATTGTGAGATATCACTGTGCAGAATGCTCTCAGCTTTGTTTTGCTGGCTGTTTTTCTAATTCAGTAGGGCTTACTCATCAGTGGCAGTTCAATGTGCGTTAATGACTCTGGGATGCAGGCATCACTCCGGACAAAGAAATGATTATTGTGCGGTCAAAAGAAGTTCAAAGACAAGAAGGGAATTTCAGTTTTTTCCTTAGAGATCCACATTCAAGAGCATATAAATTAAGCCAAATGTTAAAAACCACAGTCTGAAAGCTGACTTCAAAGTCACAACTCTCTAATTAATGAACTGCGAGCTTCAGTTTGGACAAGTCGTGGTTTGATGCGCCCATAAATCAACATGACAGGTCTGTTTCACAGTCTCAGACAGTGCTTGTCATTGAGTCACATCAGATGTAAACACAGCAGAAAAAAGAGGGAATATGAAGGAGGTGCAATTGATCAACAGAATTGGTAAAAACCCACTTTTGAAGCGCATTATGCATGATCACAGGAAATGGCTATAGCCTCAAGAGGCTTTCTCCTTCTGCTGTTGCTTTTTTGAATCAGATTTCTAACAGCCTTCAAAAGGGAGAATAAGAATTATGGAGCTTCTCCCCTGTGGCTGGCAGGCAATAACCCCCTGTTGTTATTTTGTGCTTCTTTCTTTTCAAAGGCGTCAAAATTTAGTTTTTTAAAGATCTTTAACTCTATATTTGAAGACAAACAATAAAGGGCTGCCACTGTCATTCTTATCAGTTACCAGGGATTGTATTTTTCTTTCTGTTGCCACTTCTTATTAACCTCTTATTTGGTCTATTAGACATAGTTTTGAATGCAAGCCTGCATGCTGGGAGAACATGAAAGTTCAGATGAGCTCAGAGGGCAGATAAAGAAATTTGAAGGGGAAAGTTACACAGCAGAATGAACGATAAAAGTTAACTCTTCTAAATTGCTGTTGTCAGACAGGAGAGCATCTCCGACACAAAGATGATGGCTTGGAGTTGAAAGAAAAAAATACTTTGTGTTAAAAGGCAAGAAGGGAAGTTAGACAATGTGATGGCATTTTAATATCTAATGCACTGATTTACTGTGGTCACACTTCTGATATTGCACTATCCGGAGTTACAATAAGAAAAGACTCCTTCCTGTTTTAAGAAGAATATTATAATATAATAGACATGGGAGAAAAAAGGTCCAAGACATTTTTTTTCTGTTAGAGGCCTATTTCAACAATGCATTTCATCCTACAGGTTTTTCAAAGCCATTTTCCTGAGCGAAAGAGGGTGTTCTTGCTAAATTAGCATGTAGTTGATGGTCCTTTTTTGTACTAAAAATGACAATAGAGTCACATGCTAGCAATTTTGTGATGTGGATTGGTGGTGATGATTTTAACAAGGTTTTAACTTGGACATTGACGGATGAAATGTGTGTTAATTTACTACATACCCCAGTAGTGGCTCATAATATTGTACCATCAATTTACTAAAAATATTTTTAAAAAGCCAAAACAGTGTTCGTCAGAGATTTGACCTATAATAACCAGGAAAATATGCAGGATTTCTGCTGCCTTTTCTTTTAAATTATATTAAGGGAAATTTAAGTTCTGCAAATAATTTGCAAGAGCTCTTTCTGTAACTCACTGCAATCTTCAATTTTTTTTGTTTTTTTTAAAGATCTAGTTCATTGTGCCTACAAAACTGATTTCCTGGTACCTGACAGAAATGACTTTGAGAAACAGTGGGAAGAATTAATTTTTAAATAAAGGTAGCAAAAGAATCCCATTTTATGCGTTCAACTTGGGCTAAAAGGATTGTTTTAAAAAGGCCGTTTGTCCTCCAGCAGTTTTGACAGTTTATGTTAGGCGGTAGGGAGTAACCTAAGAAAGGAAAACAGACCTTTGACAGAAGCTTTAGGGAGGGGATCAAAAATGCAAGTTTTATCAGGATATTTCAGCATTTTAACACTGACTACTGACCTGACAACAGGACTGCACTGAGACCTTTTTTGTATGCATTCAATTGTGAGAAGTAAACAAACTGACTTATATCCTGTGTTTGGTAACTGGGTGGGGAGCACAGTTTGGCAACGCGTGTTGCTTTTAAATTCTTTCTTGGACAATGGGCCTTGTATACTTTTAGATCCTGGCTTTTCAAAGGTAGAGAGCTTTCATGAGCTTTTCCTAGGGATAGCTGAGAAGACAACTAAAGGGGCATCAGTCAATTTATATAAATAAGGTGTTATAAAATCTTAAATTACATTAAGATGGCAAGAAACCCACATGTCCAAAGCAGGGCATATTTTAACTCAGTTTTTTTTATATGAGAGCATTAATATTTTTTTATTATGAGAATATATGAGGAGCCAAAAATTATTCAGACTTGAACATCACTATCACTTTGGTTCACATTAATCTGATAACTTGCGAAATAGGAAAAACAATTGGATCATTTTGAGCATGCTGTTTTACAAATGAAAATGCTGCCTCTTCCTTTTAATTTATTTAAATTTTTGTTGTCGGTTCTGTCGATTTTGTTTTTTGGAATGGAACTCAATTAACTTTCTCAGTGGTACGGGGTTAGGTCTGAAATTGCTTGTTAATATAAGATTGGTTGGGGTTTTGCTATAAAATAAACCATTTGGGATTATAGTAAAAATAGCTTCCATTACGATTAACTTCTTTCAGTAGTCTTTTTATAAAATCAAGCTTGTGTCAAGTTGAACATGACTGAGTTTGTTTTCCCATCAGTGCTCTGATACCTTTCTCATGATCCGAATGGAGTGTTCCATATGCGAATGATGTGGGTTCCCTCAGTTTTTTCAGGGACCTTTTCAAATGGATCCTCAGGTGGTGCAAACCAAGATTAGTCCAATGACTACAGTGGATTTCACTGTTGAATAGCAGATGAGGGTCTGACCCAGGCAGGATATTTAAAGTGATTATAAGGCATTAAAATGGGGATTGGGAGCAGGTCGAAATTGGACACTTCTAAGAGTATTTGTGCCTGCAGTTTTGTAAGAGTTAATTTTCTTTCCGTAATTGTTAGCTTATAATGTGGATAAGACCTCCACCTTGATACGATTCCTACCAGATTAGGGATATTAGATAATTTCCTTCTATTTATTGTACTGCTGCACTGTATTATCTTTCTATCACTCAGATAATTACTAAGGAAATCTACATAAATTGTTTTTGGCTAGCACAAGGAACTGCTAAACACTGGCATGATGTATTGATATTTTACACAACAAAAGTTTTCCTCCTGTCATTGTACAATAAATAAAAAGATATTTATCAAAATGCAAAGCCTTTCATGGTTTTTTAAGAACAAAGCAAATAAAATACAAGATGAGCATAGAAGCAAAACCTAGAGGGTTCCTTAACTGAAGCAATATTAAGGACTCTGAAGCCTCGAGTACAGTACATATTAAACACTCACATTCAAGTAAGATGTTGTTTGCTAAATTATGAATGTATGTAATTAAAATCTAGTGGCTGTTTCTATGAAAGATTTACAATGTTATTTCATCGTTTGTCATGGCTAATTAACAATATTAGATGAAGTTTTTCTTCTTCAAAGGTCTGATTTTTTCTCATTTATTTATGTCAGAAGTGATAAACAGAGTAGTTAAAAGCTTCTCCGGGCGCAGTAGTGAGAAAAGCAACATGTTCTTTTACACCTCAAAGGTTCAAGGTTCAAATCCCAGTGGAGTACAGCAACTCAGTCTTCTTTATAGTGAGAATAATTAAAAATTTCAAAGTGCAGAAAGTAAAAGTCTTAAATATAGCGTGGAGCAATTCAATATACAGGAGAAGTACTGTAACTTGATTAATGAGTAAGAGAGAGCAAGTATAGAAAATGCAATAAATTAACCCAATCAGTTGCCTTAATAGTTGAGACAATCCTTGCATGAGTAAATGGAGCATGGCACAGGATTATTTTTCATTCCTCTTAAGTATGATTTGACCTTGTAATGTGATTCTCTGTTCATCCCGAAGGATCATCAGGCACTTTAGACTACACATGGATTGCTTTATTCACCACCAAAATGCAACTGTTTCTGGTGTAAAACTCCTGTAGCGCACTATTAGCATAACAATGTGGAGTAAGAAATGGAGAATACATATTTAATATGGAGTGTAGGGGGGGTTTCGAAAGGAAGGATGGAATGTCCAGCGTGGAATTGTCCTCAAACAGGTGGTTAACATGGCTACTGAAATAATGACTTAGGATCTTTAATGAGAAATGGTCACAGCCTCCTTTTAATATCGTTGCTGGGCGATGACTATCAGCAGCCCAAGTGTTTTGAAACTGGGAACCATTTAAATGCCTTGTATAAACACTTAGCTCTGAAATGACAAATATGCCTTTTTCCTCTCCTTACAGCCACAGCAACAGCAAGTGGCTTCACAGCAGTTGGCCTTTCAGCAACAGCTCTTACAGATGCAGCAACTGCAGCAGCAGCATCTCCTCTCTTTGCAGCGCCAAGGTCTGCTCACCATCCAGCCTGGACAGGCTACACTGCCTTTGCAGCCTCTCGCTCAAGGTATGTGTTCAGGCTGGAAGCCACCAGCAGCAACAACTTCTTGGGGCTTTAGAGAAAATACCAGACAAGTGAAAAGGAATAAAAGGTCCCACTGGCTGGTAGAGTAAGGAATAAGAAATGAACTGCCAAACAGGTTGCTCATTAGAAGGTTTGTGGCTGTTCTGGGGAATCACCACACTGAAGTGTTAGATTGCACTAGCTAGAGATGGCCAATCAGCATGGAGTCTGGGTTGAGTTTGCATGAGTGTCCAGAAAGCTGGACTTGAACCTATCAATCTAGATATGTTCAGAATTGGCTTGCTGGCATTTTGCTCATGGTTAGGAATAGTTGGAGGGCAGCCTTTCTGATGTTGTTTTGGCACTTCAGGTCCTCCCTCACAGCAAATCAGACATGGGACACTTCGACCCAAATATTGCTGCTTCGTGGGAGTTGATTCCTTTTTATCTCTAGATATGGGCAACGGTGGGAATGTGTAGGTTTTTCCATACCTGTTTTACTCCTCCTAGAAATGCAGCAGACCAGATCTGTAGCTGGTGTAAACTGGCATAGCTCCATTCTCCTCTCAAACTAAAGCAAATTAGGATTAACTCCATTGAGATCAGTAACATTCTGCTGGCAGAAATTGAGAATCAGATTCTGGGCATCTTTCCACAGTTAGACACATTGCAGTAAATCAGTGCTCTTCTGAACAACGTAGGTTATTAAAGATTGCTTTAAAAGTGTCAATAGCTCCTTTTTATTTGCTATACCTTGAGAATGGTTAAAAACCTGTATTTTATTCCTCCTTCTCTACTTCATTTTCACTGGCTTTATCTGTGTGGCAAGCCTCAGGACGCTGGGCTCAGCCTGAGCCCAGACTGTTCTTACTAAGAAAGCAGATTGTACCAAGTTGGCATGGCTTGAGGAGAAGCAGGTCTTTAAAATATAAGGCTGGTATTTCTGGAGCATCTTCTCTTCTCCCGCCCTTTCCCCCTAAAAATGTGTGCTAAATATAAACTGTCAGCTCAGCATCTCAGGGAAGCACAGGCTGAATGATTGGTTTCTTCAAAGCTGTTAACAACCTCAAGCAGGCCTGCCGACAGGAGGGGTAAAAGGGACAGTTGCGAGGGTTGCCAGATAGTTTCACAAAAAGTACTGAACAGGGCAGGAAAAAAATTGGTTGACAAAGAAAAGGAAAAAAAAAAGGACCAAAGTTGTTGAGCAAAAAAAAGTGTCATGGTGCCTTTACCTCCCCACGCCCCCGCCATAAGCGGCAGGGGAAGAATGTCCCAAGCGGCCTTCCGCCCGACAAAAAACCCCAGAAAGTATATTCTGGGAGTTTTTACCAGGCAGAAGCCGCAAATACTGGACTATCTGGTACAATACTGGACACCTGGCAACCCTAGCAGTTGCCCTGTGGCACAGCAATTCAAAAGGACTCAGGGCTCCCGACCACCACCGCTGCGACTGTGGTAATAGCAGCAGCTGGAGCTTTGAACCCTTTAAATCGCCACCAGAGCTCTGTGCAGCACGCTTCAGGCAGCACAGAGGGCTGTGAGGAGAAGCCCCACAGTCCGGAATTTTCGGCTCCTGCCCAGTGAAAAAATTCAGAGAATACTAGACACCTGAGATGTCCGGTATTTTCTGAATTTTTCCCCAGCCAGGGGGCAAAAATGTCAGGCACCTGGCAACCCTACAAACACTCAGCACCCGGCCTCCTCCCCCCCCCCCCCGAGTTCCGCTCTGGCCCCCAGCCCCCCGACACCAGCCCCCATGCTTACCTGGTTCGCAAGGCTGCCAGCACAAAATGACTGCCGGCCAAAAGACCTAGGGGTCTCCCCCCTCTTCAACAGAATTTTTTCCCGGTGTTTTTTTGGGGGGGAGGTTGGGTGTGTTCGGTATTTTTGTTTCAACCATCTGGCAGCCCTAACCCCACACCTTCTGGGAACACGGAGTCAGCCCTTCCTACCCCTCTTTGCACAGGGGCCTGGCAAGGCTGGCAAGCCCCCAGGCCTCAAGTCTCAAACCCTATAATGCATTTATTCTCCTGATTCCTCACTCCCCCACAAATATATATATTTCTGCAAGAGGGAGGGTAATACAGCCCAAGTTTTAAGCTGAAGGGATGTAGCCATAGGGAGATACCTGTGTGAAATCCTCATTGGCCATATTGGGCAATGCATTTACTTCCATCCCTTTTCCAACTTGATTTTGAAGAGAGAGATAAATTATGGAGGTCTGAGACTAGAATTGCCCCACACGTGAATCTCCCATTGGTTTGATTGGATGCTGTGTCTGTGAGGGCTGCAGGATTGGGCCTTTGGTATTTACTCATCCTCTATCAACAGGGTTTGGAGGAAATAGTAGAAAACTGATCCCCAAAAAGAGACACATAGGCTATGCCATTTGTACTTGCAAAATGTTATAACCTGCATTAATTACACCTTCAGATTTATTGTTAGAAACATCGCAAGCTGTTCCTACACACCCACCGGACTCAAGCTTCAACCTTTCTAATTTTTCCCACAGCTCCTATACTATTAAGTTTGCTCAGTAAGGTTCATTATATAGTACATCAGTTAAGCTGTCCAAAAGAGGGCAATTGGGCAGTGACAAGACACGCTCATGTGTAATGTGAAAGAAATGAATGTGGTGATGCATGAAGTGTAATCTGTGCAGTAACACATCAGAGACACCAGTAGGTAATTCAGCAGTCATGGCATTGATTGATATGGTTAGGAGTGTAGTATAACTATTAGTCCCTACAACATTAGGAAGGAACATGTTTAAAATCTAAAGGGTGCCTGCCTCGCATGCGAGAGTTCACATAAATATAAACAAAGGTGTTTCAGAGGTCTGATTCTAGAAGGGAAATGAACTATAGTGTTGACATCATCCCATGTGAAACTGGGATTCAGTTTAAATAACTTGAGAATTCAGGCAGGTTGGAATACAACACATTTTTTTTTTTTTATCAGAGAGATGATGGCTTAAAACTGATGTCATTATGAGGTTTAAATCAACTTTCTGCTTGCTTGAACATGGTCACCTGGGTATGGAGGTACAAGGACAAAAAGAGGTTGAGCAACTCAGTTTGTCTTTGAGCCAGTGATACCTGGGGTTGTGAAATTGAGTTCCATGAACAGTAATCTGTCAACTGTCCCCACAACATACATTTTTTAAACCCGCGCCTGCATTTTCTTTCATAATGAAAGGGACTGGTTGTCCTGAAAAAAATGCAATGATGAGCCAGAGTTATGGTTTAAAATACTTGGTAATAAATGCCTTAAAAAGTATCTCTAGTGTACCCATTTCTTTTCAGAATATTTTGCCTGATTGGAACAAATACATTCAAATACATAAAAAGCTTGAGTAAATGTAGACACATACTCATGGCAAATTCAAACATTTGCTACCTACTCATATTCTAGATGGCATATAGTATTTGTAATCTTAATAAATGTTTCCAAGGAGTGAGCCATAGTTTATATATAACTTTTGTTTTGGTTTTCAGAATTTGTTCATTGTTTAAAACTATATTTTTGTTTCAACACTTACCTATTGTCTTATACAAAATAGCACATCCTCTAATGTTGTATTTTTGTAATCTTTGCAGTTTTATACTTGGACACATCTATGATCTGGAGTTTACATTTGAACACAGTCACAATTTTAAAATAAAGCCAATTTCAGCAGTATTCTGAACTATTCGAGCTAATTGTTCAAAATATCACATCAAATTACTGTATTACTGAGTGCAAATAATAGGATGGAGACTTTAAATAGTCTGATTTCTCTCACAGGTCAGGCAGATATAGGTCTAAATTTTGTTATATGCACTTGCAGAGTTGCAGATGTAAATAATTGTGACCAGGTGCAATTTTAGAAGTTTGATTTAAAACTTGTTCCTTAATATTAAAGTGAAATGAATATAAAGGTAAATTACATCATTTATTGTATTCATTGATTTATTGGATTTGATTTTTAGCATTTGTTCCATAATTTTGGAAGATATGGTTAGTGGCACCGTATTTAATAAGTTAGTTTGATGAGCAACTAAGCATATCTTTAATCTGTTAATTTCACATCTTAGTTAGGAATCATCTTTGGAATTATTGTTAAAGATTTAAATTTTGCTTTCTGACCAAGTGATTGGGTCATTTGAAAGTAACTAGTATCACTTGTGTACATATATGGTGTCATAATTCCAAATCTATTATCTGTTCCTGTCTGTCCTGAAAGCCTTGCTCATGTTTCCTACATTAGTTGCTACTATGCAGCATTTGCTGCCTTCCACTTCCAAAAACTTAATGTAATAGTTACCTTTCAATGTATGGTGTAATTTTCATTAATGTTAATGAGTTATGCTTGTGTATTAAGTGTAGAACAAACCTACTGATTTGGGAGGGGGAGGCTATAGCTATAATATTTAAAAGCTTTATCTTCAGATGAAGCATTCATACATCCAAAAATGACTGGGTGAATTCTATAGATTTTCCCAATTAAAAATCTATTACTTGCCCTCAGAATCAGATAGTGACAAAAAATAATATAAATGGACTATTATTCTTTCTCTGTTTGTTTTTCCCCCAAAATAAAAATAGGCATCGTCAACTCATATAGTCTTATATCAATATGTTATCATCCACAGACAAGCCTATTCACTATTGTTTCAATCGAGTAAACAGTGGTGTAAGGGTCAGCCCTGTTCACAGGTAATTGTTAGTGTGCAGACAGTCCTGTCAAGCATGTTAGCTAAAAATACATCCCACACTGTCACTTTGCAAGGTGTTTGAAAATAATCGCCCAGATGCAGCAAAACAGGACATAGGCTTGTGTACTGACCTTTCTCTTTGTTTAATTTGTCTCAGAGGTTTATTTTCAAGGGACAAGTAATAATTGACTCTGTCTAATAACTAAATGCTCATTTGGGACAAAAACCATCAAAACATAAATGACATTTGATATTTACGAAAGAAAAATGACTTGGCTTTGGAGCAGTAGATACGTCCTAAGACTGTCTGATCACCTAACATATAAATTGAAGCTTCTTTCACAATATATATTAATTGCAGATACTTTCGCATTTTTTCGTAGTGAACCGTTAGCAGAGACCAACTGTTTTTGTTAATGCTACTCTCAGAAAGGCGGGGAAGGTTATTGGTCTGTCGTGCAATAATTTACTCCTCTTTGATATGCAAACGATCCACGGTGAATATAAAAAAATCCTATCAGACTCATTTCACAGTTCTTAACCACTTAGATTCTCTGGAGTCTATCGCCTCATTAGACCAGTGCTCTCCAAAGCTAGCATAATTAAAATCTTTAACAGTTTAGCAAAGTAAAGATGTTTGGCTGATCACGTTGAGATGATTATCTATCCATTGTATTCTAAATGACAAAAATAAATTAAATTTAGACCTTGGCATTTTTTATTATGTGTTTCAAATGAATATAATGCATACTGCCTCCCCCCCTCCCCCCAGTACCGTAGGTTTGGTAGGAGACATGCCTGTTTGAGCTGCTGCTGTGTATTCGGAAAATGGCAGATTTTCTTAGGATAGCTGCAGAATTACAACAGACTGAAAGAATGAACACCGAACCAACTTACCCAGGAAGTCCAATTCTAAAGCAGACTTTTTTGGAAGGCTTTCAGTATTTCATATATTTTAAGATGTCTTTAGAAAGATGCCATCACCTCTGGTTATTCTGTTCTCCCATGCCCTTCTGAAACAGCATTGAAATGTTCTGTGATGTGAGAATGTGAGGTGTTAGATCATGCATTCTGAATAAAGATTATGTTTATGACATGATCAAAGTATAGCGTCTGGGTTATACTGGGCCAAGTTATCCCTGCTGTATATGAATTTTTATCCCACTATTGTTGTGTAAAGTTCTCATTTGGAATGCTGGCTGAACATTGTAAATAAGGTTGGTGTCCATTTTGACACTGCTATGAAGCAACATTTCTTGAAGCTTATTTTATGTTTTCATTTCACTTTTGAATGGCTCATTAGCATTGATCTAAGAAATGACAGTAATAATAGTGTTACTTGTATAGAAAGTTATACAGTTTTTCAATAGACACATCCATCAATTAAGTGAGCAGTACTAGAAACCAAAATTAATGAGAAAGATAGGTGTGTTAATGAAATAATCATAGTATAATCAATTTGACTGTTAAAATTTGAAAAGCATTCCAGGAAGACAATATGAATTCATAATTTATGTCTAAAAGTGATTAATAAAAACTGTATTTAATAACAACGCTATTTGTCATCATTTAAAACTAAACCGCAAAATTAGTCATATTTGTAGTTCATCTTATCATTGTAACACAGTTGAATAATTTTATTTAAAAATCTTCCTTGGTTCTAAAAATAGACTAGAATGCATTCTGTTCTTGTTAAAAATGTAGCAAAACTTCTTCAGAGGTTCCAGAGTATAGCTTGGCCCCACTTTCTTGCAATCATCTCATAGACAAAATTCATTTGGAGCTGTGCCTCTGAAGGGACTCTGGGATTGGACCGTCTGATACAAAAATCATAGAAATACTAATTAACAGCACATTTTCCCCCCAGAAATCTTGCTTCTGTAGGAATTACATGTTGGGTGCTGATCAATTTAGCAGGAAAAATGAAGTGTTACTTGTATTAGCCTTTAGTTAACAGAAAAACCCCACAGAAAACTAACACTAGGCTTTGTTTACTGACTCTTTGATTTAATTACTGTTTTAAGACGGCCGAATTAGCTGTTAATTGATTTAATTATCCAATTTGTTTGTTTTAGGCATGATTCCAACAGAATTGCAGCAGCTCTGGAAAGAAGTAACAAGCTCTCACACAGCAGAGGAAACAGCCAGCAACAATCACAGCAGTTTGGACCTGTCCACCACATGTGTCTCCTCTTCAGCACCTTCTAAGACCTCCTTAATAATAAACCCACATGCCTCAACTAATGGACAGTTATCGGTCCACACTCCTAAAAGGGAGAGGTAGGTGCTGGTAGAATTTACATCTATCTACGTGTACATCAGTATCTGGTTATTGTGTCATTGGTGACTCAAAGGGGAGAGCCTAGCCCACACTTTTTGCCTTTGCTTTCTCTCCTCCCATTGATGGGTTTACAGAAAATTGATGATAGTCAGAATTTGGCCCTTTTGTTTAGGTCTTTGATACAATTAGCAAGTTACAATGTTACACCAATGCGGGCATGATTAGTTTAGTAAATACGACCTGATCTGTGATGTGGTTATAATTGTTTTAAGTTTTCCAGCATGGTATTCGTGTTACTGTTGATGTGCCCTCTAGATAGAATTAATTGGTCAGTAACCTCCCATTTCATCATAAATCATCCACTTGTTACTATGTAGTTGTTCCTTATCTTTCACTGTGTTACGTGGTTGCAGATGTTCTGCACTCACCCACTATGACAGATCAGAGCAGACTTGAGTTCTCCAGGTTGATAAGAACTGTACTATGTCTTTTAAAGTGCTTGTAAATTCAGAGTACTGGCCATAAGGGTGGTTTTTAAAAGTTGGAATAATGTGTACTTGCCTGGATGATGGTTTTAAAGTGGTGGCTTAAGTCAGGAGTTGTCTGTTGAAGATGATTCTTAAGTACTGGTTCTACTAAATGTGAACACTATTTTATTGAGATTTTTCTCCCCTCCCTCCCCCCGACATTTCTGCATCAGGTACTTCTAACATTTTTAAACTATTGATTACAGTGAAATATATGTTCCTAAGTAATGGATAGTTCTTGTTCTTGCTTGCAAAGCTACTGTAAGAGTTCAGGCATAAAGTTTAGTCTAAAGCCTGAGGGCACACACCCATGTGTCAAACCAAGATATATGCTTGTGTTCCCCTTGTAAGGTTCCACATGTGGCTTCCCTCCTTCCCCCCCCAGGGTACAGCTCACAAAGCCACCCCTCCCCCATGGCTTGTAAACATGTCCCCACACCCCTGAAAATGGCCCTCTCCTCCTGGCTCCCTTTCCTCACCGGGGCAGGGGAGCCATCTGGCCTGGCTATTAAAGATGGAGTATTAAAGATGGCATCGGCCAGCGGGAGCCTGATGTGGCCAAAAAGCCTCTAAACGTTTTCTTAAAGGGGCAGTCATGGGGTTGTGTTGTTTTTTTTTTCCGCACTGGATCCACTCATATCTTGGCTCTTTGCCTGGAATGGGTTGGCCACCCCTGTTCTACAGCATGCTCAGATGAGAAATGCTGTCCTTACCTCAAATGACATGATGGACAGGTGTGTTTGGGATTTCAGCCAGGTTGCCTGCTCTGTCTTTCATACCAACTCTCACCTTGCTGCTGTAAGGAGATCCTGATCTTTGAACCCCTTACTGTAGTCTTCATCCCTCTACCAGCCTGCTAACTTCCACAGGTGGGATGTCTCTTGCTGTTTTCCTCCTCCCACTCCCCAGAAGTCTCTGGTTTTCTACAAACAGCAGAGTGAGATTGACTTGATTCCTTTCCCTTTTGTCTACAGAGGTTCTGAGCAGCAACATTGAAACTCTTTTTGCTGCTAATTGAAAACAGCAGCAGAGGAATTGGGTCGGCAGACTAAGGAAGACAGTACTGTATACTTTAGTGGGCGTGTCAGAAGGTTCCTTTTGCTAGCCTAGAAACTTAATTTTCAGTTTTTGGTGAAAGTTAGGTTCCTCAAAAGTGGATAGTTTTGTTCTTCCTTCACCCTTTTGCTCCCTGGGAAGTAGATGAGTGATTTTTTTTCAAGCCTGGGAGCTATCCCAGTGATTGAAAGCATGTTGATAAGAAAACAGCATAAACACATATTGGATCTTTCTAACATTAAGCAAATCAAGCTGTTATGAATAGGTATAATATATAGAAGAACACACTGTTGAGAAAATTACTTTTGAGGCACTGTTATGTACAGTAGGAATAATTTTGTTCCTTGCATAGGAAGGACTCTGACCTGCCTATGACTGTACATTCTTATATTGGTATGATACCAATGTATTGGTCGTAACATGTGCCATCAAGGATATAGTTTCCATGAAGTACTAGATAGGGTTCTAAACTAACTTAATAGTGTTTCATTAAATGAACTAAAACAACTGAACTTAGAAGGGTTTATAATTTTCTGTTCATATTTATACTCTTGTATTTTCAAAAAATATACAGGCAGTCCCTGGGTTACGTGGCTCTGACTTACGTTGGATCCCTACTTACGAACGAGCCCCGCCCCCAGCAGACCGCCGAGACGCTCCGCGGCGGTCCCGCCGCCCGCGTCCTCTGCGGCGAGAAAAGCCATTCCACGTCTCCCTGGTCAGCTGGGGGGGCCCCCTCCCAGCAGACCAGGGAGACGCGGAGCAAAGCCGTGGAGGATGCGGGCGGCGGGACCGCGGCGCGTCTCGGCGGTCCCGCCGCCCACGTCTCCCTGGTCTACTGGGGGGGGGGTGGTGCAGCTAGTGTGCCCCCCCACCCCCCTAGCAGACCAGGCTATTCTCGCCGCGGAGGACGTGGGCGGCAGGACCGCCGAGATGCACCGTGGTCCCACCGCCCGCGTCCTCCGCGGCGAGAAAAGCCGCTCCGCGTCTCCCTGGTCTGCTGGGGCGGGGGGCGCAGCTAGTGTGCCCCCCCCCAGCAGACCAGGCTTTTCTCGCCGACGCCTGGGGTAGAGCAGCTGAGGGGCTGCCGGGTTGGTCCCACAACGCCGAGGTGCGGCGCTACTGGACCTACCCGACAGCGCCCCAGCTGCTCTGTCCCAGGCGTCCAGATTCAGCCGCTGTTGAAATTGATCAGCGGCTAATTCCAGGAAGCCCGGGGCAGAGCAGCTCTGCCTCGGGCTTCCTGAAGTCAGCCGCTGGTCAGTGTCAGCTGCAGCTGACTTGGGAACACCTGGGGCAGAGCAGCTGGGGTGCTGCCGGGTTGGTCCAGTAGCGCCAAGGAGCGGCGCTGCGAGACCAACCCAGCAGCACCCCAGCTGTTCTGCCCCAGGCGTGTCTGATTCAGCCGCTGCTGGTCAGTTTCAACAGCGGCTGAATCTGGACGCCAGTTCCGACTTGCATACAAATTCAACTTAAGAACAAACTTACAGTCCCTATCTTGTACGTAACCCAGGGACTGCCTGTATCCGCTTTTTAAAACCACTAAAGACCTCACCACCAAATGGGTCTCCTTCCAGTAGGAAACAATAGGTTCCTCCCTAAATTAGGCTTGGAACATAGTGAGATGCATGAATCCATTTTGAAATAGGAATTTCTACATTATTGTAAAGTAGAGCTGGAAAATATTCTGTCTATACAATATATTATAGAGCAAGAGTGGGGAACTTTTTTCATGTCATGGGCCGCTGACCAATAAAAAAAATCAGTCAGGGGTTTGCACACAAGTGAGAAAAACAAAAAAACCCGCACCCCTCAACAGTGCCTGCACCCTAAGCCTCAGGAGCCAGATCCAGGCAAGCTGGGGACTGCATCCAGCCCTGGGGTCTTAGGTTCCCCAACTCCGTTAAAAAGGTTGGTCTGAAGGCAATTACTCTCTGCAAACAAGGTCATACATATGTTTTGTTAGTGCAATTCCCCACAATAATTAGGAAGTTATTAATATATCACTGAATATTTTGAGGTGAAATAGGTTAGAGACCTTCAGAAAAAACTCAGTTAAATACATAATATACAGTATATCTTTAGTTTATTACAATGCTTAATTGTTTTTCTGTCACATTCCTTTATCATATTATCAAAATACAAAACACAAACAATGTTGGGATTAAAATAAAAGGGCCATGGACTTAGCTTTGCCTTTCACTATTTGTGATATTGAAGGTTTATGCCATCCATTAGCTTCAGTGATTGAATTACATCTTTATCCATAAGTAGAGCAGGAGACTACACACAGAAGAATGCCTACTGATGCACTTAAGGATTTTGTAGCAGTCTCATCAGGCACTGTGGTGCCTGCCTAGATTTCAGATGACACAAAACTCTTCTTGTTTAGACATATTTCACTCATTTCCTCTTTGAAATCGTATTTATCTACCATCACTATATTCAGGCTGGTAAATGAGCAATAAGAAAAGAGTACCCCTCTTCGGGGTCAAGGTGTATATTTAAAACTAAGTGACAGGGAAAATATGCAGAATAATAGCAGAGAGAGCATGGACTTCATGTTTTTATTCTCATCTCATACCAGATTGAAAAATGAAGCTAGGGGAAAAAATATATAGACCTCATCCTGCACTTAGCGCTCAGTCAAAACTCATATTGACATCAGTGCAGATTTTGCTCATATATGAAGGGATGTCAGGATATGGCCTGATGTGTCAGGATATGTACGAATGGCAGTGCTGAACATCAATCTTCACCTCTCCATAGAAGGCTACAAGTGGCACATAAGCTCATTGGAAGCATAAAAGTTCCTTTCTTAGCAACACACTGTGCTATGGGTGGTTTTGGCTGTTGCTTTTCTGCCCACAGTGCCTAGACAGTTGCATCTTGGAACACTTTCTGTTCCATGTGGCATTCTGAAATCTTTGGGAACGAGAAAATGGATTTCAGTGGCTTCAGCAACTGAGACACTGCTGAAATGGGCATTAGCACAAAACCCTAAACATGTGAGCGAGATCTTAGCACCATGCTACGACGTGTTTCTACGCTGCAGTGGCTTCAAAAGAGAGGGGAACCTGCACAAATTCGGCAAATGAAGATTCCTCGAGCTTGGGAGGTTGCCTTGCACATAGGGCAAGGGCCTAAAGTAAGAAATGGGATGAGCAGTTCCATTCCCTTTATTCCTCTATCCATCCAGGACATATATCAAGCCCTGCTTGGCTGGACTCAAGGGTGGGAGCCTATGTCTTTTATTCTGTCTGATCCTGAGTAGAACAGTTAGTTGTGTAGAATCACAGAAAACTAGAACGGGAAGGGACCTGAAGAGGTTCTCAAGTCCAGTGTCCTGCCCTCCTGGTAAGATCCATCACCGTCTAGATAATCCCTGATAGATTTTTACCTAGTCTGCTCTTAAATATCTCCAGTGATGGAAATTCCACAACCTCCCTAGTCAATTTATTCCAGTCTTTAACCATCCTGGCTGTTAGGAAGTTTTTCCTAATGTCCAACCTAAACTTCCCTTGCTGCAATTTAAGCCCATTGCTTCTTGTCCTGTCATCAGAGGCCCAGGAAAACAATTTTTCTCCCTCCCCTTTTAAGTACTTGAAAACTGCTATCATGTCCCCTCTGTTTTTTTTTTTCTCTAAACTAAACAAACCCAGTTCTTTCAGTCTTTCTTCATAGCTCATGTTTTCTAGACCTTTAATCATTTTTGTTGCTCTTCTCTGCACCTTCTCCAGTTTCTCCATCCACATCTTTCTTGAAATGTGGTGCCCAGAACTGGACACACCATACTCCAACTGAGGCCTAAGCAGTGCAGAAAACATGAGCATCACTGTGATCAGGATTTGAATCTGCACTGGGAAACCTTGTTGGATTTCTAATCCAACACCTTAACCACTCAGCCATCGCAGCTATGGAAATTGAATTGGAGCTGAGAGGGTGAACTGGCTGTCTCTCAGTATGATTAAGATGGAGGTCATCTTCACAGAATGGGGAAAGCCACAGGAAGAGTTGGCCAACCTGAAATCAGCATCATGAGTGAGGGAATAGAATCACCGCCCGTTACTCATCTCTGCTGGTTGGATAGGCTAGATTCAGGCATGCTCCAGGGTGCTCAGTTTGCCACTGAAACCAAAATGCCTCTCTTCCTCCCCCCCCCCCCCCCCCGTATCCGTAGCATCAGGCACGCATGTATATTTTCATTTAACATGCAGGCTGAGCACCAGTCATTTGTGCATTTGCTACCTCCCAACTAAGCTGCTGTAACTCACGCTACGAACTCTTGAGACCATCTGGGAGCTGGACTGAAGGAGCAGTGTTTCACCTGGGGCACACAATGCACAGGTCCTCCGTAGTCTATCACTTTGTATGGATCTGCAGAGTCCTGTGTCCTGGAGACAAGATGGGGAGAGAAAGACAGCAGTTGCCATGGGGCCCAGCCATTCAAAGGGATACAGAGCTCGCCGCTGCTGCTGCAGTAGTAGCAGTGGTGGCTGGGACCCTGAACCCTTTATATACCTGCCAGAGCATTGCACCACCCACTCTAGACAGCTCTGAGGACTGGGGGGAGGAGCATCCTCTGAGTGGTGCAGAGGATTAGCTGTCCTGGCCCTGCCCTTTCCGCCTGAGTCCTCGTCCCTTCCAGTAGCATGGAACTGGCTCCACCCCGCCTTGCCTAGGGAGCCCGTTCAGGCTCTCAGCTCCCTTGGGGCCACCCAGGTGTCATCCTTCTCCTGCCCCCATGATATCTGTGCATTGATTATCAGGGAAGATGCACCTGTTTAAAAGCAATGGGACTGGTGGTGATCTTCATCATAAGACCATGGGAACTTGCTATCAGCCTTGATTTGACTCACCCCAAAATTATAGTTTTAGCTGTGAACAACAACAAAAATAGAAAAAGCTCCAGATACTCTAGCAATTAATTGTTTAAAGGTACTTACCAACGCTCACCCAGCAGCAGTAAATAATCACAATAGGGTAGGGGTAACTTTGACTTGGAGGGCATGCTGTAAAGCCATTCCTCCCCCACCCGTGGGCTTTTGGACAGGGATTAAGCATTAAGGGTGCAGGTTGGTTATGTGGGAGTTGCCTCCTCCTCTTTCTCTGGTACATTTTAGGGATGTAATAGTATAGTTGATTAACCAATAAGCAAAAGCTTATAGATTAATGCTATAGACCAGCGGTGAACAACCCATGGGTCGCAACTCCCAAGGGGGTCGCAGCTGTCTTCCGGGGTGGGTTGCAGGGCTGGCTGCCATAGGGGGAGTGGCAGGCAAGTGGAGCGGCATTTAATGGGACCACACTTTTTTTTCCCCCTCTCAACCAAAATTTTCCTAGGGGTCGCACTGGGAAAAAAGGTTGCGCACCACTGCTATAGACTACACACATTTCCCTCCACCCACCCACCCACCCACCCACTTGCCAGTAAATTTTTTAGCAGGCTGGCCAGTATTCAGTCCTGGCTTGAAATGGGTCCAGGACCTACTCCTGCTGCAGCTCTGCATTTAAAGTGTATTAGCAGGCAGCCCGGCTCAGTTCTGGCTCACACCATATCCGGGAATTCAGACCCTAGACAGGGGCTGCTGCCACCTTGCGCTGCTGCCTCTTCATCAGAGGCAGCAGCACAGGGTGACAGGTGGGAGATGGTCCACAAGGGGAGCTGGTTTTTAAACCGGCTCCCCTCGTGAACCAGCTCCTGCCTGGCACCCTGCACTGCTGCCTCTGTATCAGTGTGGCATGGCAGGGGGCTCCTCAGGAATGAGACCGGAGCTCACTGGCTACCGGCCCTGCCTCCGGGGACTATAGAATAGTCGACTAACCGATAAGAATTCTTGAGGTTGCTTGACTATTCAATTAACTGCTATTTAACATCCCTAGTACATTTTACTGAAGCAGTTCCTTTGGATTTTGTGGAGTTGTCGATCCAGTGGACTTAATTCTGTTGTTGCTGACCATACTGTAAGGTAGGAGTAACTCCAGAACTTATAGGCACCCATGCAAAACCATTGGCATCATGTTCTGGATGTGGTGCATTTGAGCAATGGATAAGTACTTCAAAAGAATGAGGGAAATAAATTGTTTATATATTTTTTACCATGCTCAGATGTCACCAAGCTCAGACCCCAGTCCCTATATTCGATCACTCTAAGCTCGAGAACTTACTCACCCATCCCAGATTGGTGCATATGGGCTCAGATTTGTGATGATGGTGTCAGCGGTGAAAACAACAATTAATTTGTGGAGGCAGCCACCAGAGCTGGATCACAGTTCTCCTCTACTACTAGACAAGTAGCAAATGCAACCACCCATGCTCAGAATCTTCCCTGGGATGTGTGTGCTCAGCTTCAGAAGAAAAGAGCCAAATAAGAGCCAAATGCATTTTAGTGCGGTGGGTATTCCCAGTTCGTAAAATAGGTCAGAGAAAAGAGAGAGGTTGGTACAGAGAGGTGGTTTTGGGTTGCTGGGGTTTTTTGGTTGGTTGGTTGGTTATTTTTAATGCCCTGTGCATAGTACATTGAGAGAAATCTTTCTTAATTAAATGATATAATTCCAGCTAGAAATAATGGGTTAACACTTGCATTCATTTTGTTTTTAAATGTATATTACATTGATGCTTTTGTCCCACATTGAGCCCAGTTTTGTAAGTAGCGGTAGCAGCAGCAGCCGCTCTGGGGTTTGGTGCGCAGCAATCTGTTAAGGAGATAAATAATCTGCTTTGGCATGACACTCCTACTCTCCTCTTTAATTTGTCTTACACAAGGAAAATTATAATTAAATCATTCAGGGTAAACCCTTGAGTGTTGAGAAGGAAAAAAACACACTTTGGTAAAGATTGCCAATAGAGACCAACTTCCCTGTTGTGGCATGCAGACATTTATCAATATTCAGCACTATTAAAGGGAGAACATTTCGTGTGATTTGTGAGGCGGATGCCAAAGCTCAAATCAAGGCTTGTTAAGATCCTTTCCTCATGCAATCATGGATATTCAGCATCATTAGAATTCAGCACTGCCTGTGTGTTTCATGCTTTGATTTTAGTTAGACAATTTAATAGTGTTTATTGTACTGCTTTTATATATATATAAAATGCACGTATATGTATTTCCCTCAATGCAATAAACACATCTCATTCATCAGTACCCCAAGGGAAATACTTAGTTATAAATACTTGAATTCACAAAGGATAAGCAAAAGGGAGACCATCAACTAGCATGCAAACCTCTCATCATCTTATCAGCATTTTCTACACTCTTTTCACAGTAAGTAAATAAGTAAATAAAGCTAGTTAGAAACGTCTACTACATGTAGGTGCTTCACGGGCAATACCTTGTGAGGTTTTTAATATTGTTTCTCTGCATCTTAATTTTGAGGAAACTCAATTTTTGTTAACACAGTAGAAAAGATGTATTTGCTGAAGTGTCTTTATGTATATGACTCCTAACAGTTGGCAGGTGTTAAAACTGCATATAAATATGTTTTTTATAATTGTATGTATTTTAAGCCAATATATATATATATATATATATATATATATATATATATGTGAATGATTATCTATCTGTCTATCTATTTTCATTTACAATTAATAATGATCCTTCATAATATACTTTGTGACCAACTTATGAAAAGCACTATAGAAGAGCTAGATGGTGATATTATTATTATTATTATGTAATGTAACGCATAAAGACCCAAAGTATTCTGAGATGTCTGTACACTGATCCAGTCACCCTTGAAGTCCTAAAGCAGTCCTCAGGCTGCTGTAACATGCCCTGTTGCCAGCTCTCCCAAGAGTCTGGAATGGCACCGGGAGCAGACCCTGCATTTGGAGAGGGAGCTATAGATATGTATATAAAATATGAAGTTACCATGGACTTTATGAGATCACCCAGGGAGCTCAGTTTATTCTAAATCTATACCAGCCCCTCTCCTTTTCCACAATACAGGTGGCACAGAGCCGATGATATAGTTGGCTAACGGCTCCCAAAAGGTGGTGGATATTGTTCCTCTTTCACACTTTTACATGGGCAGAGGAGCAATCTAGACTTTTGCGTTATGTTTGTGCCATTTAGGGCCAAATTCAGTCAGCCTTCCTCGCCTTGAGAAGTGCCCTTTCCTTCCATCTCACATAAATTCTGAATGCATCTTATAACTCAGAACTTCCCAGGACAACATACAATTGGCATTCTCATTACAGCTAAAGAAGGAACCACTAACTGCCATTTGTTTTCCTGTTCTGAGTCAGTTTACTACTCATTCAGCTTTTTTAAAATTTCCACTTCCATCACCTAGGTCCATGGTTGCTAATTTTCATTATCAATGTTTTTTTTAATCCGAGTTTATAACATTGATTACATTTACTGCGTGCACCATCTACCACGGTAGTCATTTCTTTGTGGAATTTTAGCAAATTAGTTACGCATGACCCTTTCCTCATCAATCCATGTTCGAGGCCTTTAATCGAATGATGTTTTTCAGGGTATTCAAACCCCCCCACAAAACTGTTCCTAGGATTTCCCTCCACAAGTGTTGTTAAGATAACAATCTGTAATTGCTTACTCTATCATATAGCCCTTTTTTGATTAAGGACATTATGTTAGCCACTTTAAAGTCCTCAGGAACCTGACCTGACATCAGAGAACTTGTGAACTCAAAGATTTTATTGGTTTCTGGTCACATGTAATAATGATCAGTTATACAACACAACCTCGACACTAAACTAGTGTATCAAAAAAGCACTTTAAATAGATTGGGTGAGCCTTGGCAGACACACATCAGAACTTTTCCAAATTTTAGCATATGTATTGTTTTATACCTCCATCTGGCCAACAGATCATTGTTTAATATCTGAGTACTTTGCATATCTCCTCCCTTTTCTTGCAGCTCAGATAATTACATGTCTGTTTAATGCAGCTTAATGGTTTTTTTACATACCAAATAAATAGCTGATGATTTTCTGCTAATTGTGTACATATGTGCACTTTATTTAATTGTGGCAGCTAGAATTTTAGTAACACGTTCCTGTCTCACTACTTAGTGTCCAACTAATATCTTCTTCAATTAAAGATGTGTTTGTATATTGATGTTAAAAGTTGACCTGTTTTAGTTTTTTCTAAAATATGGGATGCCTGTTTTCTTTTTCTTCCCCTCCACCCCCCTTTTGTGCCAGAGAATCATTTTTCAGTATATGCACCAGAGATACTTAGTGTAGGAAGAAGCCAGACAGGAAGATGAAGAATAGTTGTATTATTTTCAGTCACACATAAAAGAGTTTGGTAAGGAAAAAGAAACACCCTTGAGAATGTCTTAAAATGGAGAGTAGGATAGGTGATTTTCATATGACTATTTCCTCTGCTGTTCAATAAAATTCAAGCATTGAGTATCACAGCTGTTAAATCACATATTATGCCTTACCACTAATATACAGTACTGAGTATTGACGTTTAAACTAACATACCACACTACGCTGTGTAAACTTCATCCATTTCACCACGCTTAATGGAATAATCAGTTTTTCAATCAAATTTCATCATTTTTCCCAAGTTATAATGCCCATTTTACAACTGTTTTTGTTTAATTCCATGTATTTTGTTTGTTTGTTTTGGGGTGATTTTTTTTTTTTGGTATCCTTTATTTCTTAAGTATTGAAGAAGGAATATCTTCTCATTCAGAACTGCCATGAAACTGTGCAGAAGCAAAGGTCTTTCCTCTTTCCCTCCCGACCCCCAAAATCTTGTGTTAATCTTGTTGTTTCGTTGTCATAATCATAATAAAAATAAGAATAATGTAAGGGTTCTCTTTTCAACATACATGCACTAAAATCCTATAATTCATTAATGGTGTTTGTGCTGGCATATTGGTGGGAGGAGGGCAGAATCCAACCTATCATATGCTGCTTGGTTTTCACATGTAAGCAACTGCTCATTTGTGTAATGTAAATGAGGGTGTTTTTTTCACATGGCAGGTGGTTCTGAGGTGTGTGTGTGCATGCATTTTTTATTTTCTTCTTCTATGTAATCAGTAGAGGCATATGTATATTATAAAGTATATTCTGCTCATTAAAACAATGGTGCAAGCACACAAAGGGAAATTGTTAATACGTGTTGCAGCTTGTCATTTCAGGCTGTGTGAATAAAGAAGATAACTATTCCTTTGGGAAACTATTTCAGGAATTGAGCAACAGATATGCTAGCCAGAGAATTCTTTTAACTGTAATTTTCCTTTTTGTATGTACTCAAAAATAACATCCTGATGGGTCCTTAAATGCCATTTCATATCCAGAGCGCAATTTCCACAGCACAGGTGGTGCTAATATAGGACAGTCCCCTAGGCACTTGTCGCCAAGAGTTGTACAGCTTGTTCAGTGTCTGCATCCATATGGCAATCTGTCCCATTCATAGAAAGACATTGTAGCTGTGCCTGTGGGTGCTATGGTCAATGTAGTGTGAAAAGTAGGTTTTAACTCTCAGCAACCTATGTTCTGCCGTTTGTTTTATTGCAGAATCCAAGTTATAACATTAATAAAAAAAAATTCAGCTCAGAGCATATTCCAGAACAATCTTGCTGGTTTCATTTTTGGTTACTCTTTGTAGCACATGGTTAACTCCGCAGGTGCAGTTGATCTATATGCAGCATGCCAGTGCAGAGTTTACAGGAGATCATTCTTAGAAGAAATGTTTTCTTAGTTGTTTAGGCTGTGAAGTAGCTCAGAATTTGCATAGCAGTGCATGTTCTTGTATACATAAATAAACGTCCTGTAGAAACAAGCATAATCCCTTTTTTTTTCTGTTGTGTTGTGCTACTGGTTTTCTTCCTCAGGCTCTGCTTTGTTAAGTAAGTTGACTATACTTTTTCAAAGGAACGTATGTTCTCTGCAAGTTTGCAGAGTGTGTGTAAGGGTCGGCCTACACTGCAAGGACAAACCTAAGGTGCCAAGTTGAAGCCCCAGTCAGTTGATTCAGGCCCATGGGATTCAAGCTGTGAACCTCAAAATAGCTGTGTAAAGACTCTGAAATAAAAGGATGGGGGGAGAGGTTTGGAACCCTAGTTCCAGCCCTGACCAGGAACATCTATACTGCTATCCTTAGCCCCTCAACCTGATTCTCATGACCCCAAATCAGTGGACCTGGGTTCTGAGACTTAGTTCAATGGGATTTTCTTTTCTGGATAGTGACGCCCCTCGGTATCCTGGGATGAATCACTCCTTGGAGGGGAGCTGGTACACAATCACAACATGGACAGAGTATGGCACAAGGGGTTTCCCCAATGAAACACATGGAAAATGCATGCATTTCCAAAAGCTTTAAGTTATTAACAAGAAAGCAAAATATATAGCTGCTCTGCTATCCGTGATTTTCATGCCAAATGTTGTTCTGCTTTAGTGTGATTATTTGTTATGCCTTTTAGTAAACAAAAACAAATAGAAAGCCTAACACCTGCAACAGCATCTGATATTTACACTACCTGGATGATTCAGCATGCTTCTCTGAGGAAATAGACAGACTTGGGTCCTAAGAATTTTGGTGTTTTTTATAATGTGCCTGTGGGAAAAGTATGTGGAAGAAATAATTTAATATAGTTTAAGTGTTTTCTTATAATACATTTTCCTCACACATTTAGGGAATATTTACAAAATGATATGTATTTTTTTTAAAGATGTTGCAAGATTCTTTAGTGGGAGGAGGCATACAAAGCAAATTCACAGTGTATATGTGATGTGATAGTCACCTTCTGTGCTGTTTTTGTTACGCTTATGGGATCATAGTGATAAAATATTGAAATTAATAATCTGTGTTAATTATATCTGTTGACCACATGACCAGGCAATATACAGGCAGACGACTTCTCCACCTCAGATTTTGTTCTTATATTTAAAGTTACTGTGGAAAATATACTGGTACTGATCTTCTGCATAAGGTATTTAAGCACATGTGCGGTTTAAATCACTGAGACTACTAGTTAGGCATGTGCTTAAATAACTCTGGAGATCTTTCCTCTCTATCTTCCCCAGGATGAATTCTGTATGCAGAAACATCAGGAATTGCTGTGTTAAAGATCAGTGAGAAAAAATAGTTGAAGTGTTAGCTTAATTAGAGAAAAATGTGATCCTAGGATACTGAATCTGTATAACATCGTCTGAATAAATTAAAGGACTGTGCAGAGAGGAATAAAATGAAAGTTAACAAGGATAAGTGGAGAGTTGTCCAGATAGGTAATAAAAATCCAAAATACATGTTCAAAATGACACATTGGCTACTAAGCATCAGTTATGTGGGAAATGACCTAAGCACTATAGAGGATGAAAAATTAAAGTGAGGTATTTGCTACAACCCATAGTTAAGAGTGTAAATGCAGTGTTGGGCTGTACAAACATATTTGTTGTATTTAAGATTCTCCTTCCAGATACACATTTTAAAGCACTATTTAAACCACAGTCAGAATAAGACGTGCAACTAGACACTATCCTACAGAAAGGATAAAGAGAAATCGGAGCAAATACAGAATAGAGCAGCTAAGATGATAGTATTTGGAGGGAGTGGACTATGAAGAAAGATTAAAGGGAATTAAATATCTACATCCTGGAAAAATTGAGGCTGTATGAGGATGTGGTTATGATATGCAAGTATATTAAGAGAAGTTACAAAGAGGAGAGAGAGAGAAATTGTTATCATTAGTTAGTAACGACAGAATTTAAAATCCAGCATTGCAATTCACATTTGTCTATGGATTTTTGATGTGCACTTCATGATGATATTCAGGCACCAAATTGGGAAAAAAAATCAGTTTTAAATAGGCAAACTTGTTTATAGTAAAACTAGAAGACTTACACCATGTTGCTCAGATCCTTAATTAATTTTTGTTTTTTGGAAAATAAAATGAAAATGCCATGCTTCATTTAAATCATTGCTGAGTGGGGCAGGGGATGAGGACAACTAGGGAGAGAGGACAACCCTAGCCATCTCTCTCCACAGCTGTTTGGGGATAGGTGAGAAGCATTGCAGCTCCAGTGGGCATGGCTGGGGTAGGGATTGCACGTTTCCTGGCTGGGGCAAGTGCAGGTTCATCTGCCCTGTGTGCTCCCCAGCCAGCATGAGGAATGCAGCAAACTGTGAACTTTCCCTTTGCTCCCTGATGAGGGGGAATAGCCAGCAATGTGCTATTATGAATCCGGGTGCGGGGAGCTTCAGACCCTCCCCCCTCCCCCCTCCCCAACACACACTTCCTAAAGGATGCCTGGGGCATGGGAGGCTTGGGGGCGGGGCAGTCCTGGATAGGAGGATGCCCTCAGACAGTCCCTTTCACCTGCTTGCTGATTCTGTCGCTCTTATGTATGGCTTTATGAGAAGCAGTCCCATTCCAGGCACATCCCATTGCCCTGGTACAACCAAAACCTTATGTTGCTTGGAGAAAGCTGTATAACAATTTGGTGATCCTGGCTCAGACAGTTCAGGAGGACTGTTTGAATAGGCAGGCAAAATCACAGAAAGACTCACAGACAGAAAAAAACTCTCTCTCGCTCTCTCTTTCTCTTTATATATACACACAGACACACACACACACACACACACACACACACACACGTTTCCTGCAGGATGACAGTGACATTGTCACGTCAGCTGCATCCTCATGCTGCTGCCTACCTCCGCCTCTGTCCTCGGCCTGCTATGGCCAGCCTTGGTGGTATCCCCTCCGCACATGGGCTGCTCTGGCTCCCGCTATGCCACTGGGTAGGAACTGCTAGGGCTGGGTCACCTCTGCCATCTTAGCCTGACCCCCCATTCTGGGCCATGCCAGTTCCCCTCCACACCTGACCCCCTCCCCCAGGCTGTGCTGCACCAGTTCCCCTCTGTGCCCGATGTACCCCCCTCAATCCCCTCAGCCCTTCCACTGAGACCCCACATCCCCAGCTCGCTCCTTCCCCCTCCCCACTGGCCAGACACCCACACCCAGACTGCTCCTGCATCCTCCCCTGCTCTTGCACCCTCTCCCCAGCCTGCTCCTGCCCCTTTCCCCCTGGCCAGACACCTAGCCCCAGAGAGAGGGGGGTTGGCGAGCATAGAGAGCAGGGGCACAGCCCCCTAGTAGTAGATTAAATGGAGATTGAAGCTTGCATCTGAAAGAAGCAATAGAATCAAAATATTTTTTGTGATGATCACTTCTCCTAGGTGGTCAGGAAAGATGTGTTAGAATCCTTCAAAAGTGGCATGTTGGGCTAGTGGTTAAACAAATCCTTAGCAGTCCTGGTGAGACATCAAAAATAAAGGTTACAGTAAATATTTTAGAAAAAATGCATTGTACCGTTAAAGCTTCATAACTTTGACTGTTACTGATGTTAGATCATGGATTAGTAAATTGTTAGGGTCTGACGGGAGCATTATGGCAATCTAATCTATCTGCTACATGTAATCCACTATCACAGAAAGGTATTAGAGGCCTGCTCCTGCTCTCTTGACCCATCACAATGTCTTTGCCTTTACTGTATCTTCTCTCTCCTGCAAACCCCATTCTGAATCTGATTGCTTAGCTACACTTGGTGAAGTAAAACCCTTGAAGGAGCTGCCCAGAAAATGGTTCCAGAGTTGGCCAGGCGGCAATGTGTGCTGCTGATCATTAGAGATTTTTAGTATAAGTCAGAGATTTTTCAATGAAATACCAGGACCACATGTTGCAGTATTTACAGAATGGCTCTATATTTAATTGTGCATGTATTTATGCACTAGTATTAGCATGTATGAACACAGGTAAAAAATATCAGACAGGATTTCAGCCCGTGAACTACAGATTTTAACCTGGTTTGTCTAACGTTCTTGTGGTGCATTTAAAATTTAATTTACCCCTTTCTTCTGGGCCAGGTCTACACTAAAAGGAAAGGTCGACTTAAAATGCGCCGCTCCTGCTACGTTAATTCTGTAGCTGGAGTGGAAGTATCTTAAATCATGTTTTTGCACTCTCCACGCAGTGTGAGGTTGACAGGAGCAAACACTCTCATCGGTTTCCCTTATTTCTTGTGAGGAGCAGGACTACTGGCACCGACCGGGGAGCCCTCTCAGTTTGAATTAGTGGGTCTTCACTAACCCTGCTGTTCCAAACTCCCGAAGATCGACTGCAGCAGTAGTGTAGACATGGCCCCACTGAGTTTGATGTAATACATGAATTTCCAATGGTCCCAGGTTTTGATATGTGTTAATACTTTGAGGCTACATCTACACTGCGCATTCTTGTGCAAGAAGATATGCAAATGAGGCGTGGCGATATCACTGTGCCTCATTTGCATACCTAATCAGCCGCCATTTTTGCTCAAGGGGCTTTTGTGCAAGAAGGAGCTGTATACACTGCTCCTTCTTGCGCAAAACCCCCCTCTTGTGCAGGAGCCGTTCTTCCTGAAAATAAATGGCAGAACGGCTCCTGCACAAGAGGGGGGGTTTTGCGCAAGAAGGAGCAGTGTAGACAGCTCCTTCTTGCACAAAAGCCCCTTGCACAAAATGGCGGTTCATTAGGTATATAAATGAGGTGCAGCGATATTCATCGCTGTGCCTCATCTGCACATCTTCTTGTGCAAGAATGCACAGTGTAGACATAGCCTGAAGGGTTTAGGGTTTTCCCCTCCTCCTTTCCAAACAAATATAGGTAAACTAGATGAGGTTTTCTGAATGGAAAAACTGCCATATTTTCAAAAATGCACAATTGCTCATTAATTCTTCGTAAAGGTATTTATGGCCCCTACTAGATCAATATAATTGATTCAGGTTACCATTTTGCTTCTTAATTAAATGGTTTTCTGACTTCCTGGTTTTCACTTCACATTTCTTGACCTTTCCCCCTCTCTGTAGCCAAACATGGACTTTGACATTATTACCATTCATTTTTCCTTTCTGCTTGTTGAGTAACTATAGAATTCTCCAGACAGTCACAAAAATACAGTGATAGTTCCCAGTGGCCCTATACCACCTCAGGTTTCGGACTAAAAATGAAGCATCTTACATCACACATCATCTTCTTAAAACCAGAAGATGGCTGTCTATTAAGCGCGATGGAGCCTCATAGATTGGGGAAGTAAGACTACTAAGTAACTGTGTGATCATTACTGTTCTTTTGTGCCTCTTCCACATCTTCCTGTTGTTGTCCTAAGTTGTTGCATCTTTTCTTTCATTGGCCCGTAAGCACTTTGAGGCAGGTGTCATCCCAAATACGTATTCTGTGAGGTACCTTGAATATGCGTTTGGATTTGTCATTGATAGTGAGTGTTACCACCAGTGTTTTCCTATACTTAATGCCATTATGATTAGATCAATATTGCAGTTCCTGTGAGAGAGGAAACGATATTTTTACATATTGATGCTATCGTGCTTTGTTGTACTTGATTCTCTTTCTGTTACTTATGCTGACAGACTAAGATCAGTATAGTTTAAAACCATCCCTGGCTCAAATGTGTTGTGAGCCTGGATAGGTTAATCAGCAGAGGGTTAGACTTTTAATATGATGATGATCTAGGATTCAAGTCCTGGGGGTGTTTTTTGAGATCAGTCTAGCTGATCACAATGACACCTTGTACCCTCCTAATATGTTAATCCCAGAGGAGGACTAAGTTTCTCACAGGTGATTAATGTTTCCTGCTTGAGACCTGTAGTTAATTGTTATCCTGTGCATTTTGAGGCCAAATAATTCATATGAGGGAGGCTCTATTAATGGGGATTAACTAGAGAAGTTGATAGGTAAGAACTGAAGAGAAACAGTCAAATGAAAAAGAGACCCGTTCAGTTACATCCCATAATGGTGAACAACTAAGAAGTGACACATTTTCTAAGTGCTTGTATGCAAATGCTAGAAATCTATATATTGAATCTGTGAGTTTATCTTTAGTAAGGTCGCTCACCAAAGGCTTTTAAGCAAGCTAACTAGTCATGGAATAAGAGGAAAGGTGCTCTCATGCAGCAATAATTGGCTAAAAGACAGGAAACAAAGGGATTGGAATAAATGGTCAGATTCCAGACTGGAGTGAGGTCTCCCAGGGCTCTGTACTGGTACCAGGGCTGTTCAGTATATTAAAAAACAATCTGGAAAATGGGGTAAACAGTGAGGTGGGTGGTAATATAAAATGTATTCAAAATAGCTGAGTCTAGAGGAGACTTTGAAGTGATACAAAGCATCATGCAAAACTGAGTGACTGGTCAGAAAATGGCAGACGAAATTCAATGCTGATCAGTGAAAAATAATATGCATTGGAAAATATAAACTTAACTATATATATATATATATATATATATATATATATATATATATATATATATATATAAAATGAGGGGTTTTCAATTAGCTGTTACCACACAAGAAAGAGATCAAAGAGTTTTCATGGAGAGTTCTCTGAAACTGATTTGCTCAATGTTTAATGGCAGTCAAAAGCTAACAAAATTAGGAACCATTAGGAAAGGAACAAATAAGAAGACAGGAAAATATAATGCCACCCATAGGCAATGGGTAATGTAGGCAAGGGAAGCCATTGTCTTCCCTAGATTGCCCTGCTGCCTGGGAGAAGCTGGAGACACACCAGATGGCAGCACTGCTCCCTGGCAGATGGAGAAGGCTGGGGCCATTGTATGCGGCAGCACAGCTCCCCGGCGCTTGGCTAGGGGGGAAGGTTGTGAAGGGGCGCATGATCTAAGGGAAGGGGTGTGGCTAGGGGAGGAAGAGATGGGGCTTTGGCTGCCTTCCCCAGCTTGTGTCTTCACCTGTCACCCATGATGCCACCATATAAATCCCTGGTATGTCCACACCTTGAATATTGCATGCCGTTTAGATGCTCATCTCGAAAAAGATAAATTTGAACTGGAAAAGTTATAGGGAAGTCAATAAAAATGATGAAGGGGATCTCTCCTATGAGGAGAGATTAAAACGCCTGGGATTTTTCAGGTTGGAAAAGAGGCAGCGAAGTGGGGATATGATAGAGATCTATCAAATCATGACTGGTGTGGAGAAAGTTAATAAAGAAGTATTATTTACCCATTCACATAACACAAGAGCTAAAAGGACTCAAAAAAGAATTAGATACATTCATGGAGGATAGGTCCATCACTGTTAGCCAAAATGGTCAGGGATTCTAAGTCTCTAACTGCTAGGAGTGGGGAGTGGATGACAAGAAGTAGATCATTGAATAATTACCACATTCTGTTAATTCTCTCCAAAGCCTCTGGCCACTGTCAGAAGGCAGGATATTGGTGTGATCTAGTTTGGCTGCTCTTGTATTCTTGTGACAATAACAATAATCTCAATTTTTTTTTTAAAGAACAAATCTGGCATTTACTAGATTAAAATCACTCCAGTAGAAAGTTCTAAACATGAGTATGAAATCACGAGGGAATGTGAAATCCTCTAATTAAACACGATTTTAAAAGCAGATGGAAAATTGAGATCAGGGTTACAGAGTATGAAAGAGCCAAAGAACACACTGCGAAGAAGAAAGAATGTTAGACGTACCAATGCATTAGTGTTCTGTAGAGACTAGAGACTCCATCTTATTCACTGTAGGATTCCCACATGTGCCCAAAGAAATATGGATACTCCATTGTCTCATATGATGTAAATAACTTAATGGATGGATAATAGTTATTATAAATGTTTCCTTTTGTCGATATCACAGCCATAAAAACTCAGTTAGATAATCAGTGCTGCATAGATTAAAAATAATCATCATGTATCTGTGCTTTTATATATATTTCTATCTCTATTAGACAAAATAAAGGAACAGTAGAACCAGGAGACCACAAAAAGAAGAACTTACAGTAAAGAGTGAGCTATTTTTCCAATGCTTTCCTCTGGATAGAAAAGCCTTGTTCTACCCAGAAATCTACTCCATCAGCAGCTGGCAAAGTTGAAGTCCTTTCCTGTTGTCTCTGGGGTAGGGGAGGGATCCCCAATCCTCTCTCCTTTAGCTCAACCTTTTCCCTTGCCCTAGCTTTTTTCAGGCACTGTGCAGAGTTTTTCCAAGGGAGTAGCAGAAGATATTGCACAAATTCTTCATCCTTTGCTGGGCAGGTGACTCAATCATTCTCTCAACGTCATTAAAACACAGGACTATTCTTCTCACCAGCAGAAGGGAATTAAGTATGGCTTCTTACATCATAGGTTGTTTTCCCCAATATTCTGGCAGTGATTGCTATTCCGTGATGATGTAGAAGAGATGTAATGGAATATGAAGCATTTGAATATTGTGAACCCTCAGCTATGGCACACTGCGTGTACGTATAAAAAGCGGGGTATCCCAAAATAGCTACCTATTTCAAATATTTTTTGAAATAACGGGCACACTATTCCGACATCCCTATAACATTCATTCCACAAAGGTTAAGGGAAGTTTCAAAATAGTGTTTTATTTTGAAATTTGGTACTGTGTAGACGTGCCAAATTTTGAAATAAGCTATTTTGAAATACAATCAAAATAAGATACACAATTTGCATAATGCAAATTGTGTATCTTCTTTTGAGTTTAGGGTGTTATGTAGACACACCCTGTGATGCTTAGCATTTTATTCCTGAGCTTTGCACTTCCTCAGTTTCCTGGGATCCACACACAACTCTTATGCCAACACTCAGCCAGCATTTGAAATCCTGGTGCCCAATTCCATGGGGCTAGTTGGTAAGTATGGTCTAATTTATGAATTAAATAAATTGTTGTAATGTTGCAAGAGGTTGTTAAATGTCTTACTGTTGATTATAATGGCTACCTCTGAAGACCTATTTCAATATCGCATGCTTCTTTTTACCAGTCTGCAAAACCCAGCATGAAGAGCATTATTAAGTTTCTCTATAAGAACAATTTGTTGATTTAAAAGCACCTCCTTTTAGCCAATTCTAATCTGAAAAATGATTAAAAACAACACTTTCTTATGCAACAGATCCTGTACAGATTCAGAGTAATTTCTAGTTACTTTAATGATGCAGCTTTTATTTGTTTTGACCCCATGTACACTGCAAAGCTAATAAAGAAAAGGAGTCTAGGCTTTTTTGTACTAGTGAGAGAATTGCTAGTTAAGTTCTGACTGCGAAGCCAAATTATGCCCTATGTTTGTACCTTTGCAATTGGGAAAATTGAAGGGTTGCAGATGTTTAACCAAGAACAGAATTTGAAGACAGTGTTACTGCACAGATGTAACTGTGGGCATTTTTTGGCCTGTAGAATCTATATTAATGATGCTGATGCATAGGCTCTTAAGAACATACCGTAGCTCTCTGATTTGAGCTTGACCATTAGAAATAAAACAGGATCATCTTTCCTTTGGGCGTATCTACTGAGTACTTTGTGGTTTGACAGTCAAGTCTAAGTTGATCAAAGAATAGAAATTTAAGAGACTAAATTTTCCAATCTCAGAGGTGTAACCATGTTAGACTGTAACTTTAAAAACAACGAGTAGTCCTGTGGCACATTAGCTCTGGTTTACACTAGGGAGTTAATTTGAAATAACACATTACCAAGCCCGTTATTTTGAAATAACAGGCTGGTTATTTTGAAATAATAATACCTGCTTTCCACTAGGGATGTAAAGGACTAGTTGACCAGTCAATTACCTGATAAGCATATGCTTATCAGCTAGTCGAGTCGACTACTTGCTCCGCCCCCCACTGCCTCTAGTCAGAGGCGGAGGAAGGAGGAGCTGGTGCTGTGGGAAACCAGTTTAAAAGCTGATTCCGCTCAGCACCCTCTCCACCTTGTGTGAGGGTACAAGGGGGGCAGAGACACCGTTGTCCCAGAGCCGGTGCAAATGGAGGTAATCCCGCTGCAGCTCTGCCTTTTAAATGAGTAAGAGCCCAGCAGTTTGCCAGGGTTAGCCCCTAACGGGCCACTGGCCATTTATTTATCTGCGTTTCTGTAGGTATGGCCACTTGAAGCTCATTCGCAGCAGATTGCTGTTTCCAGTCAATGGGAGTTATGGGAAGCAGTACAGACCAGGACACTGCTTCCTGCAGCTCCCATTGGCCCAAGAATGGTGATCGCAGTCAAAAGAAGCTTCAAGCAGCCTTATCTGTTGAGGCACCGGTAAATAAAGCGCTGGTGGGCCTCTAGGGGATCTCTGATGTGCCCTGTCCAGTCTGAGGACCGGTTATTGCTCACCACTCTTAGACCTAGAATATGGTGGGAAAATAAATATATTGGACAGAGGCTTCTGTTTTTTGCACCGAATAGCATGGCAGCTCTAGCCTTTCAGTCGGCATATTGAGGAACAAAGTACCACTGTTTTCACCAAAATCGTGGTACTGTGTATCTCAGGGATGTTGTCATTTCATCTCTTCATTTGGGACTTGCTCTCCATGGTTTCTCCAGAGGCAAAATGTGGTTCTATATCATCAGTGAGGATCTGAAATATCAGAAATGGAGCAGTTGCGTACAGAAATTTCTTTTCCAAAACCTAAAAAGCTAAACTGGCCACAGTAATGGAATGGTTTCTGTGTATTTATGGGTTTATTTAATCATATTAATTGTAGGAGGTAGAGGTGTGCAGAGTGAACTTACTTCAGAAGCCTGAGGGAGGGTTCTTATGGGTAGGAAGGAAAATGCAGCACTTTGAAGAAGATGGGGCTTATGAAAACCTCTAGAAAGTGAATACAGAAGATGGGGTTGGAGATAAGAGTGCCAGAATAGGCCTGGTCCTCGTCACCCCACCTGGATGAGCAGTTAAAGAGGGTCTGCATGGAGATTGAAAGCATCAAAATTAAATTTTAAACGGGCACCTATTAAGGATTTTCTGATTGATCATTTGTATTTTTGCCACTCCATGATCCGTGTCATTAAAAAATGAATTGCACAACAAAGTTTGCTTGGCTGAAGTATTGCATTTTCTGTGCTTGTGTCTAATTTTCTCTCACTCCTGCATTATTTTGTTTCACAAACAAATAAAAAGAGGCAATGAAGATACACTGCACATAGAAAACATACCTCGGCTGTTGTGTAAATCATGCAGTGCTATATGATTTACTTCCAAAAACTTCTTGGACATCACATATAGTCATGGCAGGTTATTTGTGAATTTGTGTGTGAGAGAAAGAGAAACACATATGCTCTTTCAGTGTCATTACAAATCAATGGGGAATATCTGGAACAAATGATTTACTTGCTCTTCCTGCCAGCATTCTTCTCTTGTACAATCTGCATGTGGCCGTGGTCTCTCTGTATGTGGCAGTATTGTAGAAGTCCTATTTGCACACAAACAAATGTTCTTGAACAATTTCTTTAATGTATTAGGCCCACGTGTCTCTTCAGCATAATGCATTTTGGTCTTCACATTCCAACTATATATTTTCTTCAAGTCTAGTACTTGGAACAGTTCAAGGAAAAACCAGTTATTCATTCATTTTTCATTTTCTTCTTGTCTTTTCCTCATTATGCCAAATGCAGTACATATAATCTTGTTCTGCTTTTCTGTCTTTTTTCTGAAGTAATCCTCTCGAAGACTCGTTTCCTTGAACAACAGGCAATATTTAATACTAGCAATAGAAGCGGGATGGACCAGATTGAATACAGAAGTCTTAACTGGGCATATGTGAAAGTCTCCAAAATGTACCACCAAAGGACAGTGCAGAGAGAAAGAATTAAAAGAATGAGCTAATTCAAAATAACTGCCAGAAGTGCTTGCATTTTTATTTTGTTAAGAATAGTAGCTACTTTAAAAAAAAAAAAAAAAAAAAGCATTTTTTTATATTATTGAATGATAGCAGAAGCTTTCTTATGTGTTTTTTAGGCATAATGCCATTTTAAAGTATATTGTGAGTGTGCTGACATTCCATGTTCCCGTTTGATTGACATAAGGAATTCCCATGGACACAGTGTAAATTCTGCATTCACTTAGACACCTTCAGTCAGATACTTTAAACTTTTTGGGCAGAGTACCATAGTGCCTTCCCGGTCATGCAGGATTTTTACCTCAATTTAAAACAATATGCATAGCAATCTTGGGATTCTCCCATAGACTTGTCTGTAGAATCCAGGAGATTAATTAAAAATACCACACATACAGATATTTAAACTGTAAGAGTCCCAATGGCTTTGTAATGGGATTTCCACTGATGAAAACTGTAGAACTCTTTGAAAATGTACCTTTTCTTGTCAGTTGTCACATTATAGTTTTCTAGGAAATTTGGTTGTGTGCGCAACATCATCTATGTAAATTGACATGCAAACATTTTGTTAAGTCTGACAAACATACTTAAACTATATCCCTGGCATAGCTATGAATGTCTTGATTGATTTTAATGGGATGTTAACATCAAAGCTTATTTTCCTGCCCTTTATCCTTGTACTGTAAAATTAGTTGATAAAAAACACAACAGACCACATTAAAAATCTGTCATTGTTAAAAACAGTTGAGTCTATATTTAGTATTGACTGCAAATGGTCCTAGTAAGACTTGAGTCCAAAAATGTATCCAGTTTTATTATCCAGTTGAGTAAATAGACTGCGACCTTGTCTACACTAGAAAGGGTTTGCCGGCATAGCTATATCAGCAATCACCTCTATCAGTTCTCCAAACAAAATAAGCTACCCCTTTTTTTGTCAATATAATAACCCTGTCTACACTGTACTTCTATCAGCATAGCTATGTTACATATTCCTAGCCATCATGACTGTTCCAGCAAAACCTTTTAAGTGTAGACCAGGCCTGTGATTACAGGATTACTTGATGTTTTGTTGGTGAGTTTTTAATTATCAAGTCTAGCAATTTATCTGGATTTTATTGTTTATCCTGTCAGTATTAAACAGACCTCTCAATAAAATAAAAATAAGTGCAAGATATCTGTGTAGATTATTTTCTCCTGAGGTTTACAGCATTTTATTCATATTTTAAAATGTAGCTTGATTATCCTTTCAAAATATAAAATTAATGTTACTTACTATTATCTTAAATTCTTCTCTGTATGCATCCTCAAAGAGTGTACCTGACACTGCACCATATCTGGCGTTGTTAACTGTGTGCCTTCACCCTGGCACTCTGTTTTTTCAGTGAGGGTAGACATGTGGCATAACAATTTGCTAAGTTCCTTGCAGAGAATGGATTGATGCTTTCATTCTTTTAACAGCTCATCAGATACAGTTTCTCTCTCCGTGTTTGTTTTAAAAATTGATTTAAGATTACCTGAAAATAGTTCCTATATAGACCAGGTTTCGTAACCCTTTGAGCCTCCTATGTTTTATAGGAGAATTAGCTTGCTTGGAAAACTTGAAAACAAAATTTTGATTACAAAATGGAAATGTAATGCTTATGCACATTTTTGTAATTTTTTCCCCCATCTAGTTCCACTACTTTTACTTTCAGAAGGTGTTAATTGTCCCTCAGTTGTCCATAGATTTCCATTAGGCCTAAGTTGTGATGTAATGGAAACTGGGAGGTTTGGAGGAACCTTCTGATGCGTTCGTTGCCTATTGTTTGAGACAACAGGGAGTGTTTGAGGCAACCATGAGATTCTCATATCCGGTGAATAAGAAAGAATGTAACTATAATCACTGTCGTAATACATGATGAAATAATGTTCCAGAACAAGACCAAATGACATTTCCACATGTGCATAGACATAGGATGACAAAATGTAGGTGTTTATCTGTAACAATACCTGTAATCCAGGATAAAAAAAAAGTCATAAAACCACACCTAGGTGCTGGTATGCAGTCATATCCTTTGTGTGTTTGAAGTTCATAATACAGCAAAATACACTATAGCAAAAATACATGCTATGAAAAATAGATGTGTGAGAGAGTATAAAATAGAGCCCTAAATATTATTTTGATGTTTTATGTGTAAATTAACGTAAGGATATGGAAATTTGTTACAAAAATATTTCCTTTACTTAAGAAGTTTCCATGCCGAAGTTGAATAAAAAAGATTTTTTAGAATATGGTTCATCAGTTAGTGCAACAGATACATTTCCCTGAGCACCACATGGCCCGGATCAAAGCGACTCATGACTTGGATCAGTGCAGTCAAATCATTATGTATTGATTGGAATCCCACTGGAGGGTTAACCCCTTCATGTTCATAAGAATTTTTTCTTTAACCTTGATTTCAGTGATTAGTAAGCACTGTGATATTTCTGCCAAAGTATAGACATGGTAATAGCCTCTGTAAAGCCTCTGGCATTGCAGAATTCTTTGATTATTTAAATTTCCTTTTTTATGATTAATTTTAAAAACATTCGTGATTAACTTTATCGGCGTGCAAAAAGTTTATACTAGTGCAATAAAAGCGTCATAGTAAGGAGAAGAAAATGCTAGATGGACAATATGGTATTAAAATTAGAGTTGCAAACTGCAGTGTTTTTTCCTTTAGGTAATCATTTGGAATATTTTAAATCCTGGATATATTGTATTATATGACCTGGATATATTTTATATTTATACTGTTGTACAAAAATAGTTTTTCGTATTGATGCCGTTGGACTGTAAATGTGTAATATTTGTTAATTTCTCATCAAAATATCAAGTATTAGACAAGTCTGTCAAATGAATTTCCCTATCAGTGTTCATTGAAATTCTTTACAAAGCTTTTAGTTAAGGAATGAAATGTAGGAGGCACATACAAAAGAGATCTTGGATGGCGCACACATTCAATTTGCAAATTATACTTAATTTTGGTTTTTTTAGAAATCAAGGGCAAGATAAATAGGATTCGTGAAATGTAATCGTAAGATCTTCTATATGTTATATTCTTCCTGCGTGTTTTGCTGTTAGTATCTTTGCCAAGGTGAAATTATTCAGAGCCTTCCGTGACAGTGCTTCTTCTCCTTTCTGTTTCTTTCCTTCAGTTTATCCCACGAGGAGCACTCACATAGCCATCCACTCTATGGACATGGTGTATGCAAATGGCCAGGCTGTGAAGCAGTTTGTGAAGACTTTCAGTCATTTCTAAAGTAAGATTTTTTTTGGCACTTATATTTTACTCTGAGCATGCCCTGTAATTGTTTTGTGCTGTCCCTTCCTCACCAAGGGCCTGATCCCAAGCTGACTGAATACAACAGAAAACTCCCGTTGATTTTTCAGTGGGCTTTGGATCATTTCTAATGTACATTTTAATAGGGAGTGATAAATTATCCCTATATAAAAAATGAAATCTATAACTCATGTAGTCTCCTGAATACTGTAGTGCTATAAAACAGTGTTTGAATTTCTACATGTATTTTTTCTATTTTAATATTCTTTAAAAAAAATACATTTTACACAACACAACCTTAATTCAACCTTTTTCACTGAATTTTGAAATTTGGTCTTATATTAATACCTTAATTGATCAGTGAGAATTGCAAGGCAGAAGGTGAAATTAATTTGTCAAATAAGTAACTAATGTGCAAAGTACACACTACTAAAAATAAACTGTAATTATATTTATTGGGCTCCTGCAGTTTTCTACTGACCTTCTGTCACTGCCGAAGTATACAGTTTTACATGTTGCATAAACAGTGCAGTATTGGCCAGTGCATGGTAATGCAAAGATCCCAACACAGGGAAGAGAAGGCTGAAATAAATCTCACATAGCTCTTCTACAAGGATCAGCTTCCTTCCTCAAAGCTGAAGTGTAAATGTGTTAATATTGCATCCCATGTATCTCTGAGTAGATCACTAGGAGCAATTAGATTTGCACCCTTCTTGAATTTTGCACTCTTCTTGAATTTTGATGTCCACTAACATCTCCTAGATTTGCTATGGGTCTGTTGTGGTTAAATCCAACAAACCGAATGCTCCAGCAACATATGTGAATTGAATGCACAAAGAAGCAAATTCTGCTGTCATATATTTACACTGCTGTCAAAGTGGAATAAGTCCATAGAAATCCATGGAATTGCTTGAGATGGACCACGGAGCAACTGAGCAGAATTCATCCCTAAACCTTTAGGAAACATTCTTATGTCGGTTCTTTCTCGGAACAGTTCTGAAGAAGGATGAGAGGGTTGTATTTGTTGTTGTTGTTTTTAATATGGTATATTGAGGCCTGGATTTGCTTCCAAAACACACTGAATCAATCCTGGTCCCATTGAAGTCACTGGCAAACTCCCCATTTGACTTCAGTAAACGCGGAAACAGGCCTCGTATAAACATACATTGCAAGTCAGGAGTGGTGCAGTAATGAAAAGGGTCTCATTATAAGAGGATTACAAAATAAGAAGGTACTAGTCATAGATTTCCATGAAGGGTGGCCTCATTTCTTTCAGTTCAGCCTGTTGTTCACTTAGTGAAATAAATGCTAATCTCTCATACTTGCCAGCTCATTTATATTCAGATGCTAGTCTATAACATTTAGTTCTTTAAAACAATTCTAAATTTCATTACGTTTAATGAAGGGAAAAGTTCTGGATTTGACAGCTTTGGAGAGTGGCATTCTCAGTTTATTCACTTGGGCAGATTTTGCCCGCTTTACATTCTCTGAGTAATCCCTTCTCTGGGACTGAACCCCATTAATTTTAGTACGACTACTTATGGAGTCAGGTAGTACTCGGCACCATTATGGGCCGGATTCTTGCATGCTTAAGTAATGCAGCATGCATAGGGACAGCGTAGGGCTATCTGTCAGGGTGCCTCTAACATGGGACCGTCTTGAGAAGTGACGGGGAGTCCAGTCTCCATGCGTTCAGTTATTGTGCTTTTTGCTGATGCAATAAGAATGTTTACCTATTAGTGTCATTTGTGGCAATACTTCTGTGGTATGGTTATCTGTCCTACCAGCAGGTGGGCTTTCAGAGAGCTGACTCCTTTCAGAGAGTTGTTAACAGCCAGTAGATTGTAACGATTTCAGGTAATTTCTAACCTTGGCTAAATTTGAACAACTGACTACAGGTAAAACGTTCCTTCTGGACTTTTCCTAAGCCATCCAAACCTCCATTTTTAGATTATTTTTCCACTTCTAGTTTTGAAGTGCCCTTTTCCTTTTAAATAATGTGTCCCGTATTTCTTATATCTGTTGAGTTGCCTAAATTTCCCAGTACACAAATTCTACAATCCAAGGGATTATCTCTCTACAAAATTATATCAGTTCTATGTGATACTTCACTCAGAATGTATGCAGAATGGATAACCCCAGGCAACAATTGACATTGCTAGAGAAGCAGACAACACTTTATATAATGATACCGTAGCCCTCCAAATTTGTTGTCCCTATTGTGAAGTGGACACCCTTACATTTTATAGTTATTTTTGAAAGTTTATTATTTGCTGGAAATGGTAGACTCTTTCATAACAGTAGACATTTTTAATTGTACCCACTGTACTAGTATGATTCTCAAAGAGAGATGTTTTAATACATGGCCCAAGATTAAAAAAAAATAAAAAGATAGCCTTCACTAAGTGAAATACAGGTTACATATCAATTGTGCATTATGTAATTTCATTCACCCTAGTGAAAGGATCTGTTATAGGGGATGAAGAGAAGTTATATGTGGAATTAAAGCGCTATATGCCAATAAAATGATGCTGTAGTTAAAGAAGAGAAAGGACACGCAGGTCTAAAATCATGGTTCATTTTTTTTTCCTCCTGAGGAAGAAATATCATAACTGTTAGTAAATCAAAAACAGAGATTTGACACTCTTCTGTGATCATTCTGTAGTGTTTGTTCCCAAGGTGAGGTACACCACAGGGCCCTTGATTTCAAAGATAAATTCTGTACAAATAACAATCCTGGTTGTCTTTCACTCACCCGCCAACAAGAGGATGCTTATCACAACCAGCAGATGCAGTGTATTGTATGCTTTTATTTCTCTGTTTCTTTTCCAAATAAGTTGCAGTTTTAGGGGGGAAAGGATGGGAGGGGGTAATCTCTTAGCCATTGGTTATTATGCAATGGCTGAATCAGTAAGAGATAATTGATATCAGCAGGTACTTCTCCTAAGTATAATGAAATAGTTGCACCCTGCATTGCCTAAAATACTTAGATAATATAAAAACAAAAACAAGTTCCATATTACCAAATCCACAAAACCAAAGCTTTAGGGACCAGACATTCGTAGTATTGTGTACTTACCTGTTGTCCATATTGTAATTTGAAATGGAAGAACAGCAACATATGAAATAACTTTAAAATCAATCATCGCTATTTTGTTCTCATGTGTTTTTAAAGATTATGTACAGAAAAGGTATTAGTTTTTCCCTACAGTGCTTCTAGTTTTGGGAAATCTTTTTTCAGATAAGTAATGATATATTTGTCAAGATACACGCCCGTATCTTGACAAATGATATACTTGTCAACATACATGCCGGCATCCATAGGGCACATATTGCAAGACAGGACCAAACTGGGTGGTGCAGGACTGGACCTTGTGGGGTTTTTTGTTTGTTTGTTTGTTTGTTTGTTTTTAATTCTATCATGATTTGGGTATTTTCAGCCTCACAATAACCTCTAATTTAAATATGCATTTTAAGTAGGATACATAACTCTTTTGAGAGATGTGGCAATCCCTACATTGAGAGATGCTGGTTGTGTGCTTCATGTGATTTTAACTTTAATGAAACTAAGGAGGATTTCTATGAAAGAAACTACTAAGTGCACTCTGTAATGTTTTCACAAGTGTTTTTATCATGGTAACATCTTGTTTACTTTAGTTGCCTGCCTAAAACTACTTGGAACATGTTAAGAAAACATTTCAAGAAAGCTTCTACAAAGAGGCTTTTGTTTAGCAGCAACTGTGAGGCAGCTCAGCTCACAAAGGTGTTAACTTTCAACCCCTTAAGCACTTCCACATGAAATTCCAGCAACGATGTTTGTGGTTTTGGAAAAACAAAGTGTGTGTTAAAGAAACCAGGTATATGCTAATACATGTTGAAGTAAGCCGGAAATCATAAATTGTTTCAAACACATTAATTGCTATCATTTGCATGTCAAAATGTTCTGCAGTGAAATCATCTTGCAGTGAGCACAACAGAAACTTTTGAATCTAATGGTTACAGCAGAAAAGACTTTTGTCTATATGTGTTCTTATCTTTAAATACATGATGCCCCCAGTTTGATTTTTCAAACATAAGATATTGCTGGCTAAAGGAGTTTCCCAACTGTTAATCCATTATAAATGATGGTAAGGCAGCTAAGGTGCAGTTGTTCCATGGAATCTGTTCTTCGTGAAAACATGTTGAGACATATTGATGAAAGAATTGATTTTATTTTTTAGACTTACATATTTTGAGCAACTGTTCCAATTTGAATGTTGCAGTTCTTTTACAACATCCTTATTAACCTTTCTGACATTATGCGGAAGTTGAAGACCTTTCCAATAGTTACATTGCTCAAAGGGGTCAGAGTGGTTTAAATACCACAGTGCCCTCTAGTGATATACAGAGATTAGAAGGAAAAGTTTTAGTTAAGTAGCCCAAAGATAACCTCTCAAATGTTCTAACTTATGAATAAGTGAAGAGCTAGAGAGTTTAGTCTAACTCTTGTAATTTTAGTTTTATATCCATAACTTTTATTCTGCGGTTACTATTCTAGGTATACAAGAAAATCTTTTAAATGTAGGATCGCGTATCTATTACATTTATTGCACACTGTATATACGTATCTAGACGTATTATTATATGCTATATTTTAAAATGTTCTTAGTTTATGTTTCACATTATAATTTCCGGTATGTAATCAGAAAGCATTACTTAAAAGACAAGGATCATCTTTGTTTCATACTTTTATTGACACTGTCTACCATATTACTGCTATGTCTAAATGGTAAAATTTATTATTAGCAATAGTGTCACAAACGTCTGAGACAGCGATTTTCCTTTCAATAAAAGTAGTTAAAAACCTTTTAGAAAATCCATAATTTTGATTGCTGGTACTTCATAAATGTGTAACTGGTACTTTTTAGCTGTCTCTTTAGGGAAAAATGAGTTTTATCACCTGCAGTACCTGGGTTAATGAAATTGTGTGTTGGAATTTAGCCAGAATGAAAGATGAGATCATTCGGTGGCACTAATATTGGCAACAGGTATCATAAAAGAGCTTTGACTCTTTTTTAGCAAAGTATCATTAGTTTAAAAAGCTGGCAGGGGGAGTTATTTGTCATTTTCAAAGTTTCGGAACTTGTAAGATTTTAATTTGCTTTAATATCCAAAGCACAGTGACCTAAAAACTTTTGACAAGGCCAAAAGAAACACAGTGCCTACTGAAGGAATTTTCTTGCTTCAGATTTTAACGCCAGTTCCTGTTCAGCCCTTTTAAAAATCACGACTCTCAGCTCAAATTTGAAATAATGCTTCTTTTTTCTCATGGGCCTCTGTGTTTGATTGTTTGTGGATATTAGCTGTCCAGGAAATCCCATACTTACAGATATAAATCCAAAATGATCTTGTTTTTCCGTAGCCAGCCCAGGATGTATTAGACAGTTATGATGATTTGTTAATTTTTGTGATCTGTATTTATTTTATCTGTGCCATATCCTTTAAAGGAGGGAATCAGCTGTTGAAATAGGCTGCTTCTGTCATAAGAAAGACTCTTGACTCTTTCCTTTTAAGCCTTTGCTTTCTTTACTTTTTGAGAATTCTGTGTATGCACCTCCATATGGTGATAAACAAGAGCTGCATTGTGCCCTGACATATACGCTTAAACTCAACCCTGTTATTGAAGAATCTTTTGAGATGTGTGAGTAGGGCAGGATTCTTGAAAGGCTGTCAGGCTAGGATGTCGGTTTGAAATGTGCCTTGAATGTATAACTGTGCTTTCATTTTAATAGCTCAATATTTTTTTCTAATGTAATATTAATTGTCACCTATTTGTAGTCAAATTCCTTCCTCATGTCTGCTGGAAAAAATTAGATTAAATAAGCTAAATGAGTTAAAGGTTAAAAAAAAAGACAACTTCAGAGAGAAACTGTCAAAAAGAAATTGTGTGTTTCTACCTGTGATTCCATTTATATCTTCTAGAATAGAATGCTATTTGGACCCACTAATGCTTCTAGACTTAGTTTCAAGATACTATGTAGGATGCTGCCAATTTTTTGATGTCTCAACTTATGATAGCTGTATGGATAATAGAAGCTAGTGCAGTCTACACACAAAATATTAAAAATCGTAATAAAAATGCTGTGCTGCAAAACAATGTCTGTTTAGAGTAGCCTGTTGTTTTATTACTGTTAGTTAGCAAGCTTTTATATTTGCATTACTTGAGGTCTAAAAAGTG